>NW_013576713.1:10003-10684 GCF_000499745.2 Eimeria mitis
GTGAAGTTAGGAGGACGGTGCAGTGGCCCAACGACACACACCACAGGTGCTACGTTAAACGCAGTACCTGAGCAGGTTCATTTTCGCACCACCCAACGAAGACAGACGCAGTCAAGAGGTATAGTCCGCAATAACCAAGTAAAGAACAGTGCACTGCACTCGCTGCAGGCGTCAACAACTCCCCGACAATTCTTAGGGGCAGCGTAAATGACGAAGTGCGACCATGCCTTGAAACGCCTTCACATGAAGAGATTACAATACGCCACCGCCTACAATATTAGCGGTACTCACTCGCTAGCACACGGCATTGCGGTATGGATAAGCCAATCGGTAGCAATCAACGCACCCGTCAAGAGAGGAAAGCCAATGGACGCGGGGCCGCGTAGGCCCGTGTCAAATCACACAAATCCGTCTACTGCAGTATTCACTAAATGCACTCCTCAGACAACCCGGGAATAAAACGCACCCTCGACGACAAGCCACATACCCTATCAAATTAGGAGGACGGTACATTGCCCGAATGACGCGCACCACAGGTGCTACGTTAAACGCAGTACCTGAGCAGATTCATTTTCGCACTACCCAAAGGAAATAGACGCAGCAAAGAGGTGTAGTCCGCAATAACCAAGTAAAGAACAGTGCACCGCACTTCCTGCAGGCGTCAACAACTCCACGACAATT
>NW_013576713.1:11050-11516 GCF_000499745.2 Eimeria mitis
GAAGAGATATAGTACGCAATAAACAAGTAAAGAACAGTGCACCGCACTTCCTGCAGGCGTCAACAACTCCCCGACAATTCTTAGGGGCAGAGTGGATGACGAATTGCGACCATGCCTTGAAACGCCTTCACATGAAGAGATTACAATACGCCACCGCCTACAATATTAGCGGTACTCACTCGCTAGCACACGGCATTGCGGTATGGATAAGCCAATCGGTAGCAATCAACGCACCCGTCAAGAGAGAAAAACCAATAGAAACAAGGCCGCGTAGACCTGTGTCAAATGACATCAATCCCTCAACCGGAGTATTCACTAAATGCATTCCTTAGACACACCTGGTGTACAGGGTACCCTCGACGACAAACAACATACCCTATCAAATTAGGAGTACGGTACATTGCCCGAACGACGCACACGACAGGTGCTACGTTAAACGCAGTACCTGAGCAGATTCACTTTCGCA
>NW_013576713.1:11754-12664 GCF_000499745.2 Eimeria mitis
ATAACAATCAACGCACCCGTCAAGAGAGAAAAACCAATAGAAACAAGGCCGCGTAGACCTGTGTCAAATGACATCAATCCCTCAACCGGAGTATTCACTAAATGCATTCCTTAGAAACACCTGGTGTACAGGGTACCCTCGACGACAAACAACATACCCTATCAAATTAGGAGGACGGTACATTGCCCGAACGACGCACACGACAGGTGCTACGTTAAACGCAGTCCCTGAGCAGATTCATTTTCGCACTACCCAAAGGAAATGGACGCAGCAAAGAGGTATAGTCCGCAATAACCAAGTAAAGAACAGTGCACCGCACTTCCTGCAGGCGTCAACAACTCCCCGACAATTCTTAGGGGCAGAGTGAATGACGAATTGCGACCATGCCTTGAAACGCCTTCACATGAAGAGATTACAATACGCCACCGCCTACAATATTAGCGGTACTCACTCGCTAGCACACGGCATTGCGGTATGGATAAGCCAATCGGTAGCAATCAACGCACCTGTCAAGAGAGGAAACCCAATGGACGCGGGGCCGCGTAGGCCCGTGTCAAATCACAAAAATCCGTCTACTTCAGTATTCACTAAATGCACTCCTCAGACAGCCCGGGAATAGAACGCACCCTCGACGACAAGCCGCATATCCTATCGAATTTGGAGGACGGTGCAGTGGCCCAACGACACACACCACAGGTGCTAAGTTAAACGCAGTCCCTGAGCAGATTCATTTTCGCACTACCCAACGGAGATAGACGCAGTCAAGAGGTATAGTCCGCAATAACCAAGTAAAGCACAGTGCACCGCACTTGCTGCAGGCGTCAACAACTCCCCGACAATTCTTAGGGGCAGAGTGGATAACAAATTGAGATCATGCCTTGACACGCCTTCACATGAAGAGATTACAATA
>NW_013576713.1:12817-13930 GCF_000499745.2 Eimeria mitis
CAAATCCGTCTACTGCAGTACTCACTAAATGCACTCCTCAGACAGCCCGGGAATAAAACGCAGCCTCGACGACAAACAACATACCCTATCGAATTAGGAGGACGGTACATTGCCCGAATGACGCGCACCACAGGTGCTACGTTAAACGCAGTACCTGAGCAGATTCATTTTCGCACTACCCAACGGAAATAGACGCAGTCAAAAGGTATAGTCCGCAATAACCAAGTAAAGAACAGTGCACCGCACTTGCTGCAGGCGTCAACAACTCCACGACAATTCTTAGGGGCAGAGTGCATGACGAATTGCGACCATGCCTTGAAACGCCTTCACATGAAGAGATTACAATATGCCACCGCCTACAATATTAGCGGTACTCACTCGCTAGCACACGGCATTGCGGTATGGATAAGCCAATCGGTAGCAATCAACGCACCCGTCAAGAGAGGAAAGCCAAAGGACGCGGGGCCGCGTAGGCCCGTGTCAAATCACACAAATCTGTCTAGTGCAGTATTCACTAAATGCACTCCTCAGACAGCCCGGGAATAGAACGCACCCTCGACGACAAAAAACATACCCTATCAAATTAGGAGGACGGTACATTGCCCGAATGACGCACACGACAGGTGCTACGTTAAACGCAGTACCTGAGCAGATTCATTTTCGCACTACCCAAAGGAAATAGACGCAGTCAAAAGGTATAGTCCGCAATAACCAAGTAAAGAACAGTGCACCGCACTTCCTGCAGGCGTCAACAACTCCCCGACAATTCTTAGGGGCAGAGTGAATGACGAATTGCGACCATGCCTTGAAACGCCTTCACATGAAGAGATTACAATACGCCACCGCCTACAATATTAGCGGTACTCACTCGCTAGCACACGGCATTGCGGTATGGATAAGCCAATCGGTAGCAATCAACGCACCCGTCAAGAGAGGAAAGCCAATGGACGCGGGGCCGCGTAGGCCCGTGTCAAATCACACAAATCCGTCTACTGCAGTATTCACTAAATGCACTCCTCAGACAGCCCGGGAATAAAACGCAGCCTCGACGACAAACAA
Source organism: Eimeria mitis (assembly GCF_000499745.2). Lineage (NCBI taxonomy): Eukaryota > Apicomplexa > Conoidasida > Eucoccidiorida > Eimeriidae > Eimeria > Eimeria mitis. The sequence goes on from NW_013576713.1 coordinate 13,877, forward strand.
CATACCCTATCAAATTAGGAGGACGGTACATTGCCCGAATGACGCACACGACAG
>NW_013576714.1:0-1073 GCF_000499745.2 Eimeria mitis
TTGCACGAGTAAGACGAGGAAAAATATGGATGTTTTTCTCTCTCCGTTGGCCATCGCGCCCCGCAAGTATGCGCTTGCGTGCTTCCTGGCCTTCGCGCGTTTGGCTGGGACGCAAACCTTTTTGTGCGGCGGCACGCTACTCCTAAAGCGTTGGAGGCGGATGTGAAGGCGCCTGGTGTTTTATCATCTTCCGGCCTTCTCCTGTCGACGTGCAGTTCGTCGTTTGCCCGTTGGACAGCCATTTGCGGCATTTCCGCTGGTTGCCGTAATGCCTTCAGCCAGTAGGGATCGCTAGTTTGGTGTTCGCATCCCAGAGCCAACACAGGGCTTCTGTTCTTGTTTCAGGGACGCTGTGGCAGCGGTGCCCAAGCTGGCTGTTACGCATCTCGCCTCGTGGTTCCGTACTGAAGTGCGATTCTGAAGGTGTGTAGTATTTCATTGTTTCGAAGCGTCTGCGAGTTCTGCAGTTTCAGAGGCAGCGGTCAACGCGAATTGCGGTCTCACGCTCCATAATTGTTCCCCTTCCTGCTTTCATCATCATAGGAAGGACACTGCTGCTGCGTGCATGCGTTGTGCATGCGGAGTCACACTTGGGTTGTTCTCTCCCTTAGCAGCACTGTATGGACATGCGTTTCGCCTCGGCCTTCGCATGTTCGGCTCACAGACGCCTTCCTCTCCAGGGCTACCCTGTTGTTTGGGGACTTAAAGGCGAATGTGAAGGCGTCTACGGTTTCGAAGGTTTTGTCCTCAAGTGCGCAGCTGATATTTGTGCTGCCGAATGGCCTCTTGCGACAAATTTACTTCTGCGAGCCCGCAGGAGCGTGTATATGACTGTTGGAAGGCATTCCCTCTCCTTCCATCGGCGTAATTGTTTCAGCCGTATTTTGTGCATCTCTCCAAAGGTGTGCAAACTTGGGCCGCCACGACGAGCTGCTGACACAATCGACTTCATATGCTACAGAATGATAAACGGATGCACCCATATTGTCCGGAAGCATGCGTCGTTTGAGAGGCATGCGTGAATCCCTATGTTGGCATGGACATGCCGGTGCGGCCGAATGGCTTGACACGAA
>NW_013576714.1:1173-1705 GCF_000499745.2 Eimeria mitis
CTCGACTTCATATGCTACAGAATGATAAAAGGATGCATCCATATTGTCCGGAAGCATGCGTTGTTTAGGAGGCATGTGTGGGTCATTGTACTGGCATGAACATGCCGGTGCGGCCGAATGGCTTGACACGAATTTGTATGCGATGGTTGAGCTGTGGGTGAGCTTGCATTCTGTTTTTCGGTGCTGAGACGAAAGTAGTGCACGTTCGTTGGCGGCTTGATTAGGCGCTGGGGCACCTGCGGTCATTTGCCGTTCTACAAGGAATCCCTGTACGTGCAGCACCAAGACATGTTTCAATTTCAGGACGTGGGTAAACAGAAGGAAGCGTTCCGTAACCACTTGCAATGCGGGGTGTAGAGCTCGTTTTGGGGTAGAACGTGGCTTCGGTCTTCCTGAGCAATAGCACGCCCTACTGCCGGGAACGGGCAGCCTGCATACTACGATTGGGTAGGCTGGGGTCACGGTATGAAGCAGGGCATACATTTGCTTTAGTCACCCACAAATGGTTATGCGTGGTAAGCCTCTGATGAAG
>NW_013576715.1:0-576 GCF_000499745.2 Eimeria mitis
AAAAAAAAAAAAGAGACAAACCTGTAGCGATCCATACGCGTATGCCTGCCTCCATCATGAGCTCAAGTGTCTCCGGTACAGCCGCCTGCAGTTTGTCTCTGACCCCAGTAATACCGAGATATGTTAGTTCTCTTTCAAACTGTTCTGCTACCTATAAATAAATAAAAAGAAATATAAAAAGAATAAAACAAATAAAATATATATAAAACAAATAAAAGATATATAGATAGAGTGCAGCTAGGGAGAGAAAGAGACAGAAAGAAAAAAAAAAGAAAAAAAAAGAAAAAAAAACGAAAAAAAATGATTACAGGATAGGGCAGACAAGGATGTTAAAGGAGACAAAAAAGAGAAAAAGAGAGACAGAGAGACAGAGAGAAAAAAGGAGACAAAAGGAGACAAAAGAAGACAAAAGGAGACAAAACGAGACAAAAAGAGAAAGAAGAGATGAAAGGAGATGAAAGGATATTAAAAGGAGACAAAAGGAAACAAAAAGGAGACAAAAGGAAACATCATATATATATATATATATATATATATATATATATATATATATATATATATATATATATATATATA
>NW_013576715.1:603-1615 GCF_000499745.2 Eimeria mitis
CCTGTTCTAGGCGTTCTTCTCTGCTGTACACCGAAGAACAAGCGTCGTTATAAAGACGCTGATACGCCTCTGTCTCCTCCTGGCTCATGTACTTGCATGCAAGCACTGCGACACACAAATATATAAAAATATTAATATATTTATAAATATATATATATATATATAGTATATATGCGTATACTATATACATATATATATATGCATGCATGCATGCATGCATAGGCATACACAGATGTCTACATGCTTGCATGTATACACAAATCCCAAGCATGCAAGCATGCATGCATGCATGTTGAGTGTGTATATACCCATGGTACGTAGCCCCTGTAGAGAGAATATTTTTAGGTGTTCCTCCACGAGGGCTGGGTCTACGTCTAGCTGGTTGCTGTAATTATAATTATAATTAAAATTATTATTGTTGTTGTTGCTGCTGCTGCTGCTGCTGCTGCTGCTGCTGTTGTTGTTGTTGTTGTTGTTGTTTATGCTGTCTGTGCTGCTGTTTTTGTTGTGCTGCAGCAGCAACCTGCTGCTGCTAGCACTGATATAACTTTTGGGTGTATTGTCTGCGCTGCTGCTGCTGTTATTCTTGCTGCTGCTGCATGCACCTCCTGCTGCTGCTGCTGCTGCTGCTGCTGCTGCATGCAGCCCCAACGGGGTGTCTGCTGAGGTCCCCTGTCTATCACCAGCACGCAGGGTACAGGGGGGGCCCCCCTCAACACCCTGGGGGCCCCCCTCATCACCATAGGGGGCCCCCCTCTTCTCTATCATTTGTCTCTCATCTAATAAACCATCAAATGTTGTTAGCAGCGGCAGCATTGCGGTGTCTGCGCCTGAAAAAATACAAAATAAATATATACACACACACTATATACAACACACATGCATGCATGCATGCATGTATTTACACATCTTGTATGCACGCATGTATACATACATACATATATATTGATATATCGTACATACATGCATTCATATATATATATATATATATATATATATAACTATGCATGCG
>NW_013576716.1:0-735 GCF_000499745.2 Eimeria mitis
CGTTCGCGCAGGTTTCCGATCACACCATACCGGTTAGGTTGAATATCAAGAGTTTTTCGTTGCAACTTATTCTTTTTTTTATTTTATTTTCGTTTTTATATGGTTCAATTTTTTTCTTGTTTTCTGAATTCCACTCTGGCTTCCACCGTCTGCTTACCTACCGACCGCCATGTGCGTTTGATGCGAAACCTGAACGCGTCGCGCCAGCGATTTCCGGCGATCCGTTGGTAGTTTTTTTCCTTTTTTTTCTTTAAATATTATTTAATTAAACTACAGACTTTCGATGCGCCATGGAAGTAGCAGCTTCCTCTCCGAACGACTGCCCGCCGCCGTCGGTTCCTGAACTTGAATCGGAATTGAACGCGAAACGCAGACTGGCGGATCGCGCGGAATCCTCCACCAAGTCGTTGCCAGCTGATGACACAGAAAAAGGAAATGCAACGACTGAGACGAAGCCGCCAGAAAAGCCATCGATTCGCTCACAAGTGAACAAACAACAAGTTTCTGAATATGCTGGCGGTAAGCAGTAAACACGAGAAATATTATATTTAATTAAGTTCTTTCTCACTATTCCATTCATAAATACTTGAATACAGGTTTTTATTTTATTTTATATACTTTTTAGCACTGGGATCGCTGCTACTTCTGCATACACCCCAGCCCTTGCAGCTGATACATAATTCATTTCAGTATACACTTGAATTGCTTGTGTTCATTCAGGCCTAACAAACGAAA
>NW_013576716.1:951-1615 GCF_000499745.2 Eimeria mitis
GCACCAAAGGCTGCAGCAGCAAAAGCAGCAGCAGCAGCAGCAGCAGACTCCAGCGTGCGTAAAGCTACACAAAATGCAGCGGGGGGATCGTCTGGTGGTGACGCGGCTGCTGCAGCCCCCGAAGCAGCAGCAAAGACAACGAAGGGAAAAGCAGCAGAAGTAGCAGCAGCTGATGTAGCAGAAGTAGCAGCAGCAGCTGCAGCAGCAGCAGCAGGAGAAGCAACAAAAGCAGCAGCAGCTCCTGGAGCAGCAGACCCACAACGCAAATCACCATCTGAATCACCACCCAAACCAACAGAAACGGGAAAGGCAGCAGCACCAGCAGCAGCAGCAGCAACAGCAGCAGCAGCAGCAGATCCGAAAGGATCGCCGCCTGCAGCGGTAGCAGACGCAGCAGACACATCAGCAGACACACCACCAGCATCAGCAGCAGCATCAGCAGCAGCAGAAGCAGCAGCAGCAGAAGCAGATCCCGCTGCTGTAGTGTCAGAGCCGCAGCAGAAACGAAGGAAAGTGGGGGTGAGGGGTCAGCCTGCTGTGCTGCGCTTGCTGCCGGCGCGAGACAGCCGCGTTGCTGCTGCGCTGCAAAATAAATTTGTTATGGAGTGTGAACGCTTTGGTTGGAGAGATGCAGCCAGCAGCAGCAGCAGCAGCAGCAGCAGCA
>NW_013576717.1:0-876 GCF_000499745.2 Eimeria mitis
AGTCAGGCAGCGCCCAGCTGGTGGAAGATTTGCTCAAGTAAGCCCGCTTGTTACAATTCATGATCTGTGCTTCCCCAGTAATGACCTGCAACTGCGCCCTACTCAGTAAATACTGACGAAAACATTTCGATACAGGACATTATATTGTTCTGCTATTATATTGTGCTGCTGTGTTGATTGAGGGGATCATTTGCCCCACGTAAATAAACGCTGGAATGTTCTTGAATGACCCTTCTACTAGTTTAAGAGCAAGATGATACTAGACCAAGTTACTAGGCTTCGAATCCCAAGTATTTTGAATTCGGTTGTGGATCTCGCCTCTGCAGGTACTTCTTAACGGATTTGAAGGACCCCGAGGCGTTTGCAGCCTGTCTTCACAGTTGCTGCGACCTCGTGAAGCCAGACGTGGCTCTGGAGTTGGCCTGGCGCCACAAAGTGGTGGACTTCATTATGCCCTACCTTATTCATGTGAGGGTGATGCGCCTGATAGAAAGCGGTAGCTTGGTAACTGCTGAGGCAGTGTGGGTGGAAATGATGTCCTAGAGCTGCTGGAGCCGTCGCTTGCGTGCATACTGTGGTGTGTCTCACAGGTAGTGCGTGACGTCAACACGCGGTTAGACCAGTTGGACAAACAGCAGCAACAGCAGCAGCAGTTGCAGCAGAGCGCCCCCAACGATTATGTACCGGACTACAGCATGCAGCCCATGACGATGCTTCCAGGGATGGGCGGATTAGCCCTGATGCCTCCTGCTTCCAACTGCACTCCGTCCCACCAGACCTTTGGTTAGTTTTTAGAAGTATTGGGTTTTTTTCGAGTGTACCTACAACGATTGGAAGTAGACACTGCTGCAGGAGCGAGTGCACTCATCAGTCTAC
>NW_013576717.1:951-1614 GCF_000499745.2 Eimeria mitis
CATTACCGAACAAAGACTGTGCAGTAGGGAATTATTTCGTTCTGTCTTGCACCTATCCACTACTGTTGCTCTTTTTCAGGCTCAACTAGCATCCCGCCTCTGTAGGAATAACAAGAAGTGTCACTGGTTGCACGCCCCCCTCAGGTGGTTGAGGAAAGGCTCTCAGTAGGCTCAAGGCCTGGAGTGGGCTGCAGCCCACTCCAGGCCTAGGTGTTGAGAGTTGCACCTAATGCCTTTTTGGTCGGGTCCTTGGTGGAGACCGGAGGTGGCCATTCGCAGTGAGCAGGGGCTGGCCGTGCAAAGGTTCAGCTGCTTCAACTGCAGGTGAAAGCGGGACCGGCTGCAGTTTTGCTGTTCGTATTGCCGTGCTCCTCCGACCTTCTGTTTACCGCTCTTTTGACGTTGATTCGGATTATCCTGGTGGTGTTAGTTGCAGTTTCGATACTGAATTGAAGAAGCAGACGGAGGAGGTGCCTTGCTGCTTGGACCCATCCTTCGCCCTGTCTTCTGCGAAATCAGGGAGGAGGACTTCACAGATGATTGCCTCTCTTGCTACAACAGCGAGGAGTATAACTGTTTTCGGGGGTTGCTCATCGTGAGCAGCTGGCACCGCTTCACTTCCCGGCTGCAGAGCCCTACGGCGGAGTTTTCATTTCGCCAAAC
>NW_013576718.1:0-402 GCF_000499745.2 Eimeria mitis
CATCCGTTGCTCTTATAGATACAAAAAAAAAAAAAATAATTAATTTATATCTTTTCATTTATTTATTATAATAAAAGAAATAAAATATTTAATAAATGTTTATAAATATTTAAATTTATTTTTTTGTTTTCAGGTAAAGAAAAAAATAAAGAAGAAAAACAACAAAATATATAAAAATGTTTTGTCATCCTCAGATGATGTTTTATTTTATTTTATTTTATTTTATTTATTTTATTTTATTTTATCTTATTTTATTTATTTTGTTTATTTTATTTTATTTATTTATTTAAAAAAGAGAAAAAGTTTACTGCCGCTACAAACAAATACAATAAAACGCAGGAAATCTCTCTGCGTTATTATTTTTGTTTTTTATTTCTTTTTTTTGTTTTTTTTTTTTTTTTT
>NW_013576718.1:433-1614 GCF_000499745.2 Eimeria mitis
TTTGTTTTCTTGATTGTTTGTTTTTTTCTTTTTTTATTAATTATATTATTTGTTTTGTTTTTTGTTTGTCTCTTTTTGTTGCATTGACTTAAGTAATTTCTTTTTGTTTTTATTTTGTTTATTTGTTTCTCTTTTTATTTTGTTTATTTTTTTTTGCTTTTATTTTTGTTTACTTGTTTTTATTTTGTCTGTTTATTGTATCTATTTCTATTTTATTTTATTTTATTTTATTTGTTTAATTTATTTAATTTTATTTTTTTGTTTTTTTTTTGTTTTCTGTGGGCTCGTCGTCGTCGCTGTCTGCAGACATTTCCTCATCATCATCCATCAGCGCCATCTCTTCTATACCTAAATAAATAAATAAAATAAATAAATAAATAAATAAATAAATAAATAAATAAATAAATAAATATAAATAAATAAATAAATAAATAAATAAATATAAATAAATAGATAACTATAAATAAGTAAGGAAAGAAAGAAATAAATAAGTATATAGGCAAATAAATAAATAAAAAATAAACAAATCAATCAATCAAAAAACAAAGAAATATATAAATAAATGAACATATAAGTAAATAAATAAATAAATAAATAAATAAATAAATGTGAATAAATAAACTGACAAACGAAGGAGGAAGCAAACAAAGATAAACAAAAACAACAAACACAAGCAAACAAAAAAAAATAAAAAAACAAATTTAAAAAAACAAAACAAACAAACAAACAAAATAAACAAATAAAAAGAAAAACAAACAACAAAACAAGCAAAACAAACAAAAAAAACAAAACAAAAAAACAAACAAAAGAAAACGAATAAAAAATAAAAAAATAAAAAATAAAAAAATTAACACCTAAATGCTCAGAAGAAGAAGTAAACAACTAAAAACAAAAAATATATACACAAATAAATAAATAAAACTAAACAAACAAACAAACAAATAAACAAATAAACAAATAAAAATAAATAAATAAATAAAAATAAATTTACCTTCAAGTGTATTTTGTGGTGTATCTGTGAGTAAATTTTGTTGAATTTCTGCCGCATTGTGAAAATAAATAAAATTTTTATGAAATTCGAGTAAAAGAGAATAAAACTGATTTGTATTTATACAAACAGTTCTTTTATTTTCTAGTTTTGTTTTATTTAATATATTTAAACATATATCTTTAAACTTTGT
>NW_013576719.1:0-1155 GCF_000499745.2 Eimeria mitis
TATATATATATATATATATATATATATATATATATATATATATATATATATATATATATATACGAACCTATCCATGTACATATATAGAACATCTACATCTCTAGATGTCTGAACACATAATAGGACAGTACGGGAAGCTTAACAGACTCAGGGGGAAAAGTAGTGAGGCAACCTCAAAGCAATCCGGCTGAAATTTCGCTGGTGAATTGTCACAACGATTGCCTACAGAAACATTGACACCGTGGTTTATATCTAGTGAAGCATCGCCACAGCACGATCGTTAACGGGAATCCAGTTTTACTACAACAATATGGAGAAGCGTCGTTTATCAGCCATAGACGCATTGGCTTAACCCCATATAGGCTCAGAATGAGCCGACATATTTCCTGTGTCACCCTGTGCTATGGGCGACGCAAGGCTAAGGGCGATTAGGTGAACTCTGAACACCCTACAACAGCTCGGTGCAAGACCCCGGTAGCCTTCAACCTGTGGAGATGTTACTGAAGGTCCCATGACAGATGGTTCGGGATTCTACTACAATAACTACAAAGTGCAGAATCAGTCCAAAAGAAAAATTAGCATATTTCACCAAACTCCCCCCCCGCTTCATCCGCGCTGCTTGACTGTTTCCGTGAGGCAAAATGGACGCAGGGAGGGATTCACGCTGGCAGATGCGTGATGAACGACAGGCCTAAATAATGCCCATAGGAGGTTTCAATTTTTAATAGCATATCAAGGCAGGGGTGCTGTGAAATCTGCAGCAACAAAAAGCCTGCAGAATGCTGAAACCTGAGGCTGCGTCTGCTTTTACCTTTGGTAGGAAGGCCGGCCGCCGGCCGGTTCAAACTTAAATAGGCCTATAATAAGCAGTGAATGACAGCTGTGGAGAAAATCTGAAATTTTCACACAGGATTAAGCTGAATTTCTGCCCCTAGAAAACCGCAAACCTACCAACGGCGAAAATTATTCTACTCGTGTGTTTGGCCTCAACTATGAGAGATAGTTGCTTTTTCTGGTTTAAATTGCATCATGGGGTCATATGCTGCGACCTTTCGTTACCTGAATTTGAAATGTGAAATGCTTTTCCGTGTGTATTTCCCCTATTTTATTTCTCTTTTCCGAAGTGCTTTACTCAAAACTCGACCTCGACAACAA
>NW_013576719.1:1255-1704 GCF_000499745.2 Eimeria mitis
GTTCGTACGAGGAACAACTCTGTGTCTTGCATCTTCAGAACCAGTTCTAAATGCGTTTGCATTTAGATACTGCGGGAGGTATATTTTCAAAAGCCACTTACAACTAATCTTCGTTACCTGCAGTTCTTGGGGTGGAACTGCAGCGCCGGCACAGCCAAGACCGTTCCGAAGTTTGTCAATAAACGTTTTGCCCATCTGAAATGAAGTGTCTTGACTCTTTTTCTCATGTTTGTAAAATAAATTATATGTTTCTGTACCAAATGTTGGCGGATAACTGCCGGCGTTTCCTTAGAGGTACCCTCCTCTGAGACACAGGCCTTGAACTTGTCCCCTGCTCACGAGCAGAGCGACCAGGCAGGCAGGTTGCCGGCGTTGAGCGTGGCATCGATGCCTCGACAATAATATTAATATTTTAACATTTCGTATTTTTATCGTCTTTTTTTTCCTAC
>NW_013576720.1:0-880 GCF_000499745.2 Eimeria mitis
TGTAAATCACAGCAAAATGAGCAGAATAAAAGACAAAAGAATATTAAATGTCAAAAGAAAACAAAAAAAAACGGTGAACTTCCTCCTATTTTTTGCTGTTCAAAGTTGGATGCGCTTCCGTAGCTCTGCCTGTAGCGGTGGAGCTGCTGAGGCAAAATTCAGGAAATATTGGAACAAAACAAATGACAAATTATGCTAGTCGAAAGAAAAGGAGAAAAACGGATATATTTGCAGCAGCTGCAACTGGCAGCCAACAAACATCCCACGGGCATGCGCGATACCGCTGAAGATGAACGCCGCACATCGTCTGTCCTAAGTACTCTTTTTCTTCAAGTTTGTATATATTCTGATGAATTTAATAAAAGCTTTCCGTTAAAATGAATATTATTTCCTTGCAAGGCAAGCGAGAACATCTAAACAAGTTTGTCTGCGGGCAGCCTCAGCTGGCATACATACGTGCTGGCGCCGCCGGTTTGTTATGTTGTTCCCGTTCATGTACATATTTTATAGTGTGTTTAAATAAATTTGGATTTGTTTCATGAAGTCTTCATCGATATGCACTCATTTATAAGGCCGTTCATTACAAATACAGCCCTAGAAACACAGACGAGCGTGCATCGTATGTCTGATGTTGGTGTTTTGTGTATCGCTGATACAGCAGCTAACGAAGTCTTGTTTCTAAGAATTACCTAATGAGTTAACTGACACAGTAAAGGGGATGCCTTAGGTCTTACGCCCGCACATGGGTTTCTTGCTCTGCAGTAACAACTGCAGCAAAGCAGTTATATGATAGAATCTGTCTATCTTTCTCTCCTCTCCAGCTCGGGGTTTTGTACGGCTATTACCGCGAGGAGTTGTTACTGGAGGGGAGATCATCATC
>NW_013576720.1:907-8273 GCF_000499745.2 Eimeria mitis
ATATATATATATATATATATATATATATATATATATATATATATATATATATATATATATACATATACTTTGTATCTATATTTACGTTATTGCGTGTAATTTGACTCTGTTGCAGCTCACGCTTTTCTTCAACTAAGGATGAGGGCGCTGCATAAGCCCATGATCTCTCCTCTCTGTATCTGTAAAATCCTATACTTTGCGAGGAAAGTAAGGAAAAGAGTCAAAGGGATTCGGTTATGATCCTCCGAGCAGGTTTAACGATTTCAACAAAGCTAGGCAAAATAAATTCTTAAAAAAAGTGTATTTCAGGTCTTTTACAATAAAATATAGATGAAACAAAATCGCAAACTCGTTGTATAAGTTTGTTCTTTATGATGATCGCATCAAGAAGAACTCCTTCATGAGTTCATAACAAGCAAATTGAATTGCTCCCGCAGGAAGACTGCGTAGAGTAGCAGGCCAAATGCCAAAATAGAAAGCACGAAATCCTTCATTTCGTTTCATTTCTTTTAAACAATGCCATGCAGAACTGCAATTACACACACAACACAACACAACCTAAAACCTAAACCCTAAAGTAGAGCAACCCCTGCAACAATAGTAACCAAAAAGGGACGAAAGAAAGAGAAAAAAACGAAGAGACAAAGATACAGAGAAACAAAAAGACGAATAAGCAGCCTTAGAAAAAAAGGAGACGAAGAAAGAAGGGAAAAGAAGGAAACCAACAAGGGGAGGAGGGAAGAGTCAAAGAAAGAAACTGAGAAAGAAAGAAAAAAAGAAAGAAAGCAACAAAGAGATACATAAAACAGAAAAAGTTATATACGCAAGAGAGAACAAACCTGTACAGTTTCGGCCTTCCGTCTATCCCGTCATTCATCAGCCGCTTGCGAATTGTATCGAAGGGAAACACAACAGACTGCGCAGCCATATTGGCAACGCTACCTGAAACCAATATATCATAACACACACATCTTTCCTGCTGCTGCTGCTGCTAGCGCTGCTGCTACTGCTGCTGATACTGCTACTGCTGCTGCTGTTACTGCTGCTGCTGTTACTGCTGCTGCTGTTACTGCTGCTGCTGTTACTGCTGCTGCTGCTACTGCTGCTGCTGCTGCTGCTGTTACTGCGGGGGCTGCTGGTGCTGCCGGGCGTGCTCTTTGTGCTGTTGCTGTTGCTGCCTCTGCTGGTGCTGCTGCTGCTTCTGCTGCTGCTCCGGGTCATATATTGCCCACCTGAAACGGCTGCGGTGAGAAGCACGCGGGGCCATGAACCGCCAGCGCGTCTGCGTTCTGCTGCATCTCCTAACGTCCTGCAGCAGCAGCAACAGGCAGCGCAGCAGCCGCAACCGTAAAGGGGAATCTTCATCAGCAGCAGCGAACGACTAGCTGCGGCACCAGCTAGCGCAGCAGCAGCAACAGCAGCATCGCATCCCGCGGAGAGAGACGCTTCAAATCGTGCTTCGCTCCCTCTCCCCCCGATCCTGCCTGGCTAGCTGCTGTCTGCGTGGCTAGCTAGCTGGAATGCACTCAGCTAGCCAAAGTAGGCTAGCCCTGTTCACCGAACGAGCTTGCGTGAACATTGCTAGCCCGGTAGATGGCTAGCTAGTCTGTGTATGGAACGCTAGCTGGGTACACCTTCTGTCTCTAACTGGGTGTTGTGCAGCTAGTTTGTTTGCTGGTGCTCAGCTAGCTAGCTAGCTACCTAGCCAGCTAGCTAGCTAGCAAACTAGCTAGCTAGGCATAGGAAGAGGGTGGAGGACAGCGGTGGAACATGTGTTGAGGTGTATAGGCACCTCTTCGTCAAGTCAAAGAAAGCCATCTGCAGCATCACATANGTGGAACATGTGTTGAGGTGTATAGGCACCTCTTCGTCAAGTCAAAGAAAGCCATCTGCAGCATCACATAGGGAACGCCAGAATAGAGAGCGAGAGAAAAACCCTTAAAAAAACCCGAAGGACCCTCGAGCTGCCACACACGATAAGCGCAGTCCGCCAAGCCCTTGTAACCCTTCCTGCTGCTGCTGTTGCTGCTGCTGCTGCTGCTGCTGTGGCCGCTTATACTGCTGCTAGTTCTGGTGTAGAGACTGCTGCAGCTTCCACCGCTGCCGCCGGTACTGCTGGACGTTGCAGCAGTAGCAGGGGCAACAGCGCGAGCAGGACCATCAGCAGCAGCTGCAGTAGCAGCAGCGGGAGCAGCAGCAGCAGCGGGAGCAGCAGCAGCAGCACGTTGCTGTACTCCAATTTGGTTTGCATTGATGCCGACAGCAATCCTAACGGAGAGAAGATCGAGGGGATAAGAAATAGATTTTTGTAAGGAACCAGCAATGGCCCCAGCAAGCAACAAAGAGCCAACATCCGCTCCCCCCCCACCGCCTCTGCTGCTGCTGCTGCTGCTGCTGCTGTTGCTGCTGCTGCTGCTGCTGCTGGTGGCTGTGAGAGCTCGCTTAGCTATGTCGTTCGCTGGGAATTTGATTGCATAACAAACTGCTGCTCGCAACGCATTGACCCCGTTGCCTCGCCAGAGGCCTACGAGGCCCTCTTCCTTTATAACGAGACGGAGACCCGAGACAATACCATTATACTTTGTATATTTTATTTTGTTTTGTATTGTGCTGTTTTTATTANCACCAAACTCTCTCATGCTCTGCGCCAAAGCTGCGCGAGACCGCTGCTGCTGCTGCTGCTGTTGCTGCAGTTGCTGCTGTTGCTGCTGCTGCTGCTGCTGCTGCTGCAGCATGCCTTGTACCTGGTAGAGCAACCGCAGGCGGTCCATAGGGGCGCAGACCGTCTTTGTAATTAACCCGCTGACAGCAGCACTGATGAACAGCTCAAAGGAGCTGGGGAGTTGTCTTGCTGCTGCTGTGCGGTTAGAGGAAAATTCTTGCTGCTGCAGCTGACGCGGCTGCTGCTGCAGAGGGGAGAGCAGCTCCTGCGGCTGCTGCTGCGCTGATGTCGTCATCCCGCTGGCGTATGTGGGGGGGCACTGGTAGAAGTCCCCAGGCAGATGTTGAGCCGCTGCTGCTGCTGCTGCTGCTGTAGCTATTCCTGCTACTGTTGCTGCTATTGATGCTGCTGCTGCTGCTGCTGTCTCTACATCGTTGGAGATGATGCCTCCCTACGTGCAGCAGCATCGTAGAGGCGGTGGCCTGTGGACCCTGAGAGACCTTCAAGGGCCCAGCCAGTGGGAAGAAGGAGCCAACAGGCCTAGGGTTTAGGGTTTAGGGTTTACCGAGAGCCCTAGGGTTTAGGGTTTACGGTTTATGTTTTAGGGTTTAGGGTTTAGGGTTTAGGGTTTAGGGTCTAGGGCCTCAATTCCCTCTAGCGGCCTTTTGGGGTGTCTTTCCTCCTGCAGCAGCGGGACGATGGGAATCTTCTTGTGAAATAATAAATAAAAATTAATTTTTTTGTTATTGAGGCAGAGACATTTTCATCAGTGTGCAGGGGCCCCCTGGGACCCTTGAGGGCCCTGCGCTGGGCAGCAGCAGCACGCTCTCCTACAGCTGCTGCAGCTGCTGATGCTGCTGTAGCTGCTGCTGCTGCTGCTGTTGCTGGCTGGGCAGCAGCAGCAGCAGCAGCGTGTGTCTGTGGATTGTGTGCGTTTCCGCTCGATTAGACTAACCATATGTGTTGCATTGTATTCTTATTTAATTAATTTAATATAAATGGGTCGGGGGCAATTAATGACTAGAGAGGAAGCGACCCCACATTGGGGTGTATGTATACAGCAGCAGGTCCCTAGTCTGGGTGCACTGCTGTACCGAGCAGCAGCAGAGTGTCTCTGTGTTTTTCTTGTTTTTATGTATTTGTTTGTTTTTATATATACTAGAACGAGTCAAAAAGTCCTCAATTAACGATCTTCTGCTCTCGTGTGTAGTATTACTGCGTTGTAAGCAGCAGCTGCTGCTGCAGCTGCTGCAGCGCCGCTGCCACCGCAGCAGCCACGCAACAGGCGGCGCAGCAGCAGCAGCTGCTGCTGCTGCTGGGCAGCGTGCAGCAGCACACCAGGAGTTTTTGTTGGGTTTTTACCTTCGTCTAGTCCTCAAGACAGGAGTCAGCCTGCTCTCTGGATGCTCCCTTTTTCTCTGCTGCTGCAGCAGGACACTTGCTGCTGTTGCTGCTGCTGCTGCGCCTGTGCTGCTAGAGTTGCTGCTGGCGGCACAAGCAGCAGCAGGAGCAGCAGTCCCCTCCACTCAGGTGCTTAAACACGTAACTCCTAGTTGATGAAAGAGTCAAATTGTCTTATTTTCTCCCGTGTCTGTGGCTCTACACCCCGCAGCAGCCTGCTGCTGCTGCTGCCGTTGCTGCTCGACCCGGGCGTCGTGCTGCTGCTGCTGCTGCAGCGGCGCTAGCCCCCATTCATCTCCTCCTCGCCGCCCCTTGTCTTTGTAAGGATCCCGTCGTGTGTTGGACTTGTCTACGCCATTGGTGGTTGGGATTTAGACCTTGCTGCAAGTGTGTGCTGCTGCTGCTGCTGCTGCTGCTGCTGCTCTGCTTGAGGGGGCGCCGCAGCCGACAGGGGCAGTCGGAGGAAGCACGCGGTGCCAGCAGCAGCAGCAGCAGCAGCTGCTGCTGCTGCTGCACGCACGCGTATTTTTCTGCTGCTCTTTATCCGTTTTAATGAAGCAAGAAGAAGACTGCAGCAACAGCAGCAGCAACAGCAGCATCAGCAGCAGCAGCATCAGCAGCACCCCCCTGCCAAGAGACTGAAGCATAATAGACCCTGGAGCGGTGATAACCCCCGCCTCAGGAGGTTTGTTGGTTTTCTGTATTTTCTATTATTTGCAATTGATGACTCCCTAGGCCTTCAGCTGCTGCTGCTCGCGGCGCTACGGCGGCCCCCTTGCCCCCCGGCCCCCCGTCCAGTCCCAGCAGCAGCAGCAGCAGCAGTAGCGGCACTGCAGTAGCAGCTCTGCAGCAGCAGCAGCAGCACTGCAGCAGCAGCACTGCACCATCAGCAACGGCATCAGCAGCCTCAGCAGCACTGCAACAGCAGTATTCCTTCGGTCGGTGCTGTGGTTGTACGCGGCTCCTTGTGCTGTGTGCTGCGTGGGGTGCTGCTGTTGGTGCTGCAGTAGAGGCAGTATCGGGTGTACATACACCGCAAACCAGTATGCTGCCTCAGCTGCTGCATTCGCCTCCGTGCCTACCTTCAGGCCTGATGGATCCCTGTCAGGCCGGCGGCTGCTGCAGCTGCAGCGGCGTCAGCAGCAGCTGCTGCGATGATGCTGCAGCAGAGCCCTTCTCGCAGCAGTCTTGCTGCTTTGCTGCAGCAGGAGATTTGGCCTGCAGCAGATGTGCTGCGTACGCTCAGCTGCTGCGGCTTCGCTGCGATGCATCTCCTTCTTTCTTTCCCCCTACTGCTGCTGCTGCTGCTGCTGCTTTCTCCTGTGCGGCTCCCCCAAAGTCGGAAGAGCTCGAAACAGCTGCAGCAGCAGCAGCAGCTGCTGCGGCAGCAAGCGGTTCACCAGCAGAGCTGCAGCGTTGCGCTGCTGCAGCAACGGAGTCCCCTTCAGCCTGTTGCTGCTGCTGTTTCTACTACGGCTCCAGCAGCAGTTGTTGCGGCAACAACAGCTGCGGCAGCAGCAGCTGCAGCAACAACAACTGCAGCAACAGCTGCAGCAGCAACTGCAGCAGCAACTGCAGCAGCAGCTGCAGCAGCAACGGCAGCAACAACATTGGTTGTGAGGTGTGGGGCCCTTTGCCTGTGTCTGCTAGTGAAGAAATGCAGTGTCTATTGAGCAGTGGTTGTGTGCCTTGTCTGGCTCTGCAGGAAGCTGCAAGCAGCCCTTTAGCAGCAGCAGCAGCAGCAGCAGCAGACAGCAGCGGGGGCGCCCAGCTGTGGGGGCCCCCAGAGGATAGCTGGGTGCCTCGGGACTGCTGGGGGCCCCCCGCGCGGTGTACAGACACCGGGGGCCCCCCAGGACATGAGCGGCGGCCTGCAGCAGCAGGCATGGGGGCCCTGCTGCTGCAGCTGCCTAGCAGCTTAATATGCGATGCAGCAAGACTAACGACAGCTCCGAGCCCCCTCAACTGCAGCGAGGGGCCCCTGCGGGGGGACCTGCCCAGCTGCAGCACAGCAGAAGATACAGATGCAGCAGCAACACCAGCAGCACAGGATTGCTGCCAGCAGCGATGCAGCGGTAGCGGTGCCTACAGCTGCCGCAGCAGCACCAGCACTTGCTGCTGTGCCTTTGAAGCAGAAATGCTAAGACAACATAGAGGGGAAGCAGCCGATGGTTTGCTGCGGCTAGACGAGGACGTTCTCCTGCATGGGGACCAACCTCCTCCTCATCCTACTACTACTTCTGCGTCAGCTGCTGCTGCTGCTGCTGCTGCTGCTGCTNCAGCAGCAGCAGCAGCAGCAGCAGCTTGAGCTCCACCGCTTTGAACAGCTCTCCCCTCTCCCTATGTCATCCTGCGCGAGTGGCTGTTCTTCTCCTCTGCAGCCAACGCACCTTGATCAGCACACGCCTTCTAACCATCAGCAGCAGCAGCAACAGCAGCAGCAACAACAGCAGCAGCAGCAGCAGCAGATGCTGCTTGAGGGGCAGGGGGCCCCTCCTTTGTCTCTAGAGAGCCAACAAACAGAAACCGGGGCCCTTCAGCAGTCCCTCTTATCCACGAAGAGAATCCGCACGAGGCGACGGCGCCTCGTAGAGCCCCTGGCAGCACAAAGACCGCAGCAGCAGCAGCAGGAACAGCAGCAGCAGCAGCAGCAGCAGCAGCAGCAGCCGTTCACTCCCGGCGGTTGCTGCTGCGGTAACCAGCCATGTGTTTGCTCGCACCGGCAGCAGCAGCAACAGCAGCAGCAGCAGCAAACAGCAAACAGCTTCTTTGTGACAGAGGCGGATGCAGGAGCTGGCCAGGGCTGCTACAGCAGCGCGCAGCAAGCGCAACAGCAGGAAGACAGCAGCAGCAGCAGCAGCAGCAGCGGCATGCAGGAGTCGCTGCTGCTGCCTGTGCACAAGAGAAAGGTAATGACGAACACCACTGCAGCAGACTCGAGCTGCGAGGACTGGCCTGCTAGCCGAGGTGACCATTGGTCATGTGAGGGGCCAGGGGCGCAGGCCTTGCTGCTGTCTTCAGAGGAGCAGCAGCAGCAGCAGCAGCAACTCTCTCCTGCCTCTTTCTATGACTTTTCCTGTTCACCATCCACAGCAGCCACGAACTCCCAGCAGCAGCAGCAGCAGCAGCAGCTACAGCACGAAGAGTCGCCCACAGCAACTTGCACAACGTGCGGCAGCGCTTCTAGTTGCTGCTGCTGCAGCTCATTGGGACTGGAGCAGCAGCAACAACAGCAGCAGCAGCAGCAGCAAGTGGGCATGCACACGCTAGTGGACGGCACCCTGACACGGCAGCTCTCGCATG
>NW_013576720.1:8373-9189 GCF_000499745.2 Eimeria mitis
ACAGCAACTCTCTCCTGCCTCTTTCTATGACTTCTCCTGTTCACCATCCACAGCAGCCACGAACTCCCAGCAGCAGCAGCAGCAGCAGCAGCTGCAGCACGAAGAGTCACCCACAGCAACTTGCACAACGTGCGGCAGCGCTTCTAGTTGCTGCTGCTGCAGCTCATTGGGACTGGAGCAGCAGCAACAACAGCAGCAGCAGCAGCAAGTGGGCATGCACACGCTAGTGGACGGCACCCTGACACGGCAGCTCTCGCATGTGTCGCAGGAGTCTGGTGTAGGTGAGGCAGCAGCAGCAGCAGCAGCAGCAGCAGCAGCAGCAGCGAGCAACAGCAGCAGCACCGCTCAGGAGTTGGGTCAGGATTCGTCTCCGCCTTCTGCAGTGCCTTCTCCCAAAGTAGAGGCAGCAGCAGCGGCTGCTGCAGCAGCAGCTGCAGCAGCAGCAGCAGCAGGTGTGGGGCCCCCATTTGCATGCAGCGGGGAGCTGCCTGTGTGTCTGCCTCAAGGAGAAGACAGCAACCCCGGCCCTTCGCTGCTGCGGCTGACGGAGGCGCAGTGGCAGCAGTTTAGAGCTCAGGGCCTATTCAAGCTGGGAGACAAGGGGCGAGCCATCATCAAGAGTAGAATATCAAGGTAAACCTCTGTTTTTATTATGAGGGTTTAGGGTTTGGGAGAGGCGAGGGTTTAGGGTTTAGCGTCGAGGAGAGGGGAGGGTTTAGTCCTCAGGGTACCGGGCATTGCTCAGGGGGTTTAGGGTTTAGGGTTTAGCGTGAACTCGCAGCTGAGGAAGCAGCAGATAACACGAAGAAATATGCA
>NW_013576720.1:9289-9831 GCF_000499745.2 Eimeria mitis
ACTGGGAGACAAGGGGCGAGCCATCATCAAGAGTAGAATATCAAGGTAAACCTCTGTTTATTATGAGGGTTTAGGGTTTGGGGGAAGCGAGGGTTTAGGGTTTAGCGTCGAGGAGAGGCGAGGGTTTAGTCCTCAGGGTACCGGGCATTGCTTAGAGGGTTTAGGGTTTAGGGTTTAGCGTGAACTCGCAGCTGAGGAAGCAGCAGATAACACGAAGAAATATGCATGCGCTGCTGCTGCTCCTTGGGCTTGTTTGGGGTGTATAGGCAGCTCCGTGTCTTCCCACATCTCCGCAAGAGGGCCTCGGCTGTAGCTGGAGTCCGCTGCGCCACGACTAAACAGCTCTTTCAGCTTGCGCAAGTAAGTTTAGGGTTTAGGGTTTAGGATTTAGGGTTTAGGGTTTAGCGGGTTTAGGGGTTTGGTGTATGGGTGGTGTTCGCCTTCATATACAGCGCTTAACCCCTGAACTCCCCAGTGCCACACCCCTGCACCGAGTTCGCTGCGTGCTGAAGGGTTTAGGGTTTAGGGTTTAGGGTTGTGTG
>NW_013576720.1:9931-11347 GCF_000499745.2 Eimeria mitis
GTTTAGGGTTTAGGGTTTAGCGGGTTTAGGGGTTTGGTGTATGCGTGGTGTTCGCCTTTATATACAGCACCTAAACCCTGAACTCCGCAGTGCCACACCCCTGCACCGAGTTCGCTGCGTGCTGAAGGGTTTAGGGTTTAGGGTTTAGGGTTGTGTGTTTGTTGCTGCAGATTTGCGGTTTGTATGACGTGCTGCCTCCCCAGTTCCAGCCGGTCTCTTTCAGGGGCGCGCAGCAGCAACAGCAGCAGCAGCAACAGCAGCAAGGCTGCCAGCTGGATGCGCAGCCGGACGCAACAGCAGCAGCAGCAGCTGCTGCTGCTGCTACTGTTGTGGGCCCCTTCTCCTCCCTCAGCCCCCTCACCAGTTGCTCGCTCACTGACACGGGGCCAACGGGCAGTGCTGCTGCTGTTGCTGCTGCAGCTCTTATGGTGGGGGACTTTGATGGGGCGTCTCCTGGGGGCAGCAGCAGCAACAACAACAACAACAACAACAGCAATGGCTTTTGGCAGCAGCAGCAGCAGATGCTGCTAGAGAATATGCAGCAGCAGTCGCAGCAGCAGGTTTTTTGCGAGCAGCAGCAGCTACAGTTGCCTATACTCTGATGCAGGGTCTTTGTGGCTCTGTAGCAGCACGTAAACCTCCTAACTGCGGCCGCAGCAGCTGCAGCAGAACATATCGTGGTGGGTGACAAGCAGCAGCAACAGCAACAGCAGCAGCAGCAGCTGCTGCTGCTGCGCTCTCAACAACAGCAACAGCTTCGCAGCATCTTGTAGAGAGGCAGGCGTGCTGCTGCAGTGCCTTCGTCGTGGTCTGCTGAAGGCCTATCCCGAATAAGCCGCTAGCTTTCGATGACGCAGCAGCCGCAGCAGCAGCAACTGCTGCTGCAGCCGCAGCAGCAGCAGCCGCAGCAGCAGCCGCAGCAGCAGCGGAGAAGGGGGCTGCTTGGGTGGAGCAGCTGTTTCTCTGGCGTGTTTAGTTTTACTGCATAGAAAGGACTTGGCGGCATTCTGACTCTGCTCTGTGGCAATGACAGAAATATTTTATTTATTATCTTCAGCTCTATCCAAAAAAAAAAAAAAAAAAANAAAAAAAAAAAAAAAAAAAAAAAAAAACAAATGCAAAAGTCCTCAGCTTTACCTCCTCTCGCAGCAGCGCCGTCAAGCAGGTAGCAGCAGCAGCAGCAGCAGCAGCAACAGCTGCTGCTGCTGCTGCGCCTCTTGTTTTATGGGCTCAGCGGTTTGGGGTTTATCTTGTGGACTTCCTGTTTGCATGTGTTTTGGAGTGTCTTGACACTGCAAGACGAAAAACAAAACACTAAACACCGATGTATGTGTGCATGCGAGCATGCACGCATATATATATATATATATATATATATATATATATATATATATATATATATATATATATATATAT
>NW_013576720.1:11419-11776 GCF_000499745.2 Eimeria mitis
CCCACAGCATGGCTGCCTCTGAGCATCCTTTCCGGCGTGAGATGCATGCATGCATGCATGCATACATGCATGTATACATGCATGCATGTGTGCATGCATCGATGCATGCATGCATGAATTCATTTATATATGTGTTTTGCTTTAGGGTGTTTGTGGATCTCTGCACCTACGTGCACATGTGTAGGGGCTTCTGATGCGCAGCGAATATGAAATATATATATATATACATGTGAATGTGTAAGTGCTCTAAGTGTATATTAGATGTATCTCCTAGTAAATATATATATATATATATATATATATATTTATATTTATATATATATGTATATATATGTATGCATGTTAGACTTATGCTTT
>NW_013576720.1:11876-14288 GCF_000499745.2 Eimeria mitis
TTATATTTATATATATATGTATATATATGTATGCATGTTAGACTTATGCTTTAAACAGGAGGGGTGTATGTGTGGTGATGTGCAGCCCTGAGGAGAGGGTGAGTTGATGCGTGGTAGGCGGTGTGTTGTCTCCTGTATATAATTTTGCAGCACGTTTTAATTTATATTAAATTTATTTTCCTTTGCCTTCATTATTTTGAGCTGCTGCTGCGGCCAGTGCATGCAAACAAAGCACCAAAGCCCGCAAGGATGCATGCAGGGGTTGTTCTTTCCTCCGCACCTTCAGCAGCAGCACACAGCAACAGCAGCAGCTGCGGCTGCGGCAGCAGCAGCAGCAGCAGCAGCAGCGACACGTGAATTCTATAGAATTTATCTTCTTCAGCTGCCACACGGCACTGGGGCGGCGCGTTGGCATCGAAAGCCGTTCTTCTTGAACTGCATTGCATAAGTAATAACACATTGTTTGAAATGTGTTCACTTATGCATTTTTCGCATCAAAAAAAACAAACAAATGAACAAATTACAACGGATGACGTTTTCTTTCACGCATAATACTCAACACAACTTGTATAGCTGCTGCTGCAGCGCACGACTTGCAGCACTATCTCTCTATACGTATATTGAACTACGCTACTGAAACATCAGCTGATGGGCCCTCGCAGAGCTACACGCAGCTGCTGTTGCTTCTGCTGTTGCTGCTGCAGTACACTGGCAGTAACACAGCCCAGAGCATTTATACTGAAAATTCATCAGAGCTGTATTTCTTAGTGGTCGCTGCTCACTAGTGAACAGACGCGTAAGCAGTGCAGCCAGCGATAGTGTGTCGGCAAAGAACACCTTATTATTAATAAATACTTTATTAAAATTGTAAACGCTAGAAAAACGGTCTTTTTGCAAAGAACCGCAATACTGCAATGGCGTGATAGTAGCTGGGGTATGGTCATATGTTTTCCTTCATGCACATACAGAGAGAAGCACTGTTGCTTCTTCTCCCTGTTCGATTGGAAGCGCTAAAAGATTGTTTGTGGTAACAATTTAATTGCAAAATTTTAGCTATTTCACTGGTTTCTTGAGGTGTATGTATACAGCGCAGGCGTTGCATGCGATCACCTCGTCGGTCGATCTGTGGTCCGCGGGCGAAAGAGGATTCAGTTTCGTCGAATTTTTGAGTAAATATGAGGAAAAAAATAAATTAAGTGAAATAAAATGCTTATTATTACCCAGACATTCAACTAAGTTGCTTAATCGGCCAGCTTTCTACCTAGGATGTGACCTCACTCCACTTGCATTTCACTATGAAGGAAGAAGGGCGGCTGCAACCTCGCAGCTCTTTAGATCCCGCAGGCCGCCTTCATTCAGACTCTAACACCAGCCAATTACATGCAGAGCCCCACTCTACCGCCTGTAGCACTTCAGGGGAGAGCGGGATCTCTGGCCGTAGTACTGCAGAGTTGAATGCTGCAAAGGGAGAATCATCAGAGGTTAATCGTGAAAAGGGAGCAGCTGCAGCAGCAGACAGCGCGAAATCGCATGCACTGAGTGCCAGATATGTCGCTTACCTCGGCTGTATAAAGGACAACTGGTCCTCTTGTCACGCAGCTAAACTTCTTGATGAGGATCTCATCAATTACCTTCGGCCTCGCTTCGTGTTGCTCTCCACTCCGCTGAAAGTTCGCGTGCTGACGTCCTTTCTCTACATTAAACCCGACCTCGTAAGCAGCAAACGCACAGGCAAACGGGGGTAATCGCATTTCTTTTCTCCCGATAAGAATAATATATACTGCAGCAATAATTTTTATGAACAACAGCAGCAATAGTAGTTGTTTCGTTAATAATATTAATAATCATTATTTTTTTATTTATATAATGGTAGTAGTACAATTTTTATTGCTATCATCAGCTATAGTTATCTGTGCATGAATTGTTGTTGGCTTGTATATACTACGGTTGTGTGTGTACGTATATGAAGCGGCTTTCTCTTGATTTCTTTTCTTAGTGTAGTTCGTTTCCTTATCTTTTTCATCAAACAATATTTGTTTTCTCTTTGTTTGTAAACAGTTCAATAAACAAACTTATTGATGCGTAGTCCGTGTCTGCAACAGCTGCTGCTGCAGCAGCTGCAGCTGTTGCTGCTGCTGCAGCAACTGCTGCAGCAATTGCTGATGTTGCTGTTATGAATGTGCTTGCTGAATAGGTGTACACGCAGAGTTGCTGTCTGGTTTGTGTTGTTATACACAGCGTGAAAGATGCAGCAGCCCGCTAAGCGAGATAACGAAAGAAGGAGAAACAGATCCAAATGAATGGGTCAAGAAACTCAGCCGCATCCTGGTTCGTGCAGAAATATACATACACATATATATATATATATATATATATATATATATATATATATATATATATATATATATATAT
>NW_013576721.1:0-540 GCF_000499745.2 Eimeria mitis
AAGTTGATTCTGCGTGAGATTACGCCTGAGCCTGTGGAACTTTCGGGTGTTTCGATGAATGACTTCATTCGGCACTGCCGGCGAAGTGAAGACCTCGGTATCTGTCTGGCGGTGGGAGTTGAACTAACTCCACGCCCGCATATGCAAGCAGGGACCGACACGCATCCCAGATTTGTGAAGGTGGCTGCTGGGAAGCAGCACTTTGCTGCATTGACTTCACATGGTGTCTTGTATACTTGGGGAAAGGGGGGCTCGTGGGGAGCGGGAAGCCCGTTGGGTCATGGAGACAGCAAACAACGATGTAGGCCAACACCTGTAGTCCAGGTGAGTTATTTTTACATTTGTTTTTTACTATCCTGCCTCTCGCTACATATCGCGCCGTAAAAGGCAACATGATGCGCCTTACGGGCCCGTAAGAAGCGTCCCTAGGTACTGCGCTGCCGCCTGTTGCTTCCTTTACTCAGTTCATAAATTCTGGAGAGTTCGTTGTGGACGTGGCGTGTGGGACAGCCAGCACGTGTGTAGTTACAAGTAGGTGTT
>NW_013576721.1:582-1613 GCF_000499745.2 Eimeria mitis
GTCCTTTTCTTTGGGCTCTCTTGAATTTGCCAACCCCTAGAAAGATGTTTCGAGCGCTTGATCCAGAGGGGTCTCTGGAGGCATTTAGCTGTCTACTTCTCAACTGTATCCTCGTAAATATCTGCTTTGATTTTGTTTTTTTAGGCACCGGGAGAGTGTTCAGCTCTGGTGCAGCAGATTTCGGGATAAATGGTTCGGGGATGCTCGTCAGTAGCCAGGTTTTTCGGGAACTGGAGTTCTTCCATGGCATACTTTCCCCGAGTCCCCTCGATGTCAAACGCCGCATCGAGGAAGAGCAGTTGCAGCAGCTTGAAACACTCAGAAAAAACATGGAAGAGATGGGAGTGGACCGGTCCCACTTCCCTTTGAGACCTTTTGAGGTCGCTCAGGACGCCTCAGAGAAGATGAACTGTAGCGAAGCTACAGCGGGTTTGCAACCCCCCCGCTTTTCCATGAATGATCCTTTGCAACTCCCCAAGGTGATGTGCGGGACTTACCACTGCGGCTTGTTAACGCCTGAGGGTTCCCTCTGGCTGTGGGGACGAAACAATTGCCTGCAGCTGAGTAGAGATAAGGCGGTATGTCGCAGCAGGCGATTTATGCTTGCCAGTTCCGTTAGCGAGTCTCGATTAGTAAGGGACGCTCAGCGGCAGGGAAGCTGGGGTCTGCTGGGAACGTTGTAAACGTTCCATTATTCGCGCCTTGTCGACTGCAGTGCACCTTTGCTCGTTGCATGCGTTGCAGGTGATGGCGTCTGGCGGGGAATCAAACTATCCTCTTTTGGCTGAGTTCTTCGCTCGTGCAGATCTGCCACTCGAGAGCTGCGCATTAGGCGCATGCCATTCTCTCGCTGTCGCGAGTAGGTCCCCTTACAACCAGTGCGTGAGGGCGCCTCCATCCAAAGCACAAAACGGCATTTAAAACGCGCCATGTGAGACAGTTTAGTGACCGGTCAAGGCCACTTGTGTTGTGTATGTTGCGCATGACTTTAGGAAACGGCGCAGTGTACGAATGGGGAGGACCCAATTCGA
>NW_013576722.1:387-1273 GCF_000499745.2 Eimeria mitis
ACGGGTGTTTGTGTACCTGTGCAAACCCTAAACCCTAAACCCTAAACCCTAAAGCCTAAACCCTGATCGTGAACAGAACGCGGCGGTGTAGGAGAGAAAACCCCAGTTGCAGTGTATATACAGCAGCGTCTATGTAGAAGAATATAAGTAATATATTTTTATTATAAACCCTAAACCCTAATAAACCCTAAACCCTAAACCCTAAACCCTAAACCCTAAACCCTTACGCTACCGCAGGCGCTCCGCCGCCCCAGGGCTGCTGCTGTGTGTGCTTGACCTAGAGCTGCTGGTGTTTTGTTGTTTTTTCTTTTTTTTTATTTATTTTATTAATATTAAATTAAAAAACAAAAACAAAAACAGAAGGAAACCCCCCACACTAAACAACACATGCAACGCGCGTCGATCATCCTCCCGCTCACCTTCTAAACCCTAAACCCTAAACCCTAAACCCTAAACCCTAAACACTAAACCCTAAACCCTGAGTTCCTTTGATTGCTTCGCCGCACATTGGCTTGCACGGCGCATAGCCAGGCCCGCCGCGTCCTGATGGTGTCTAGGTTGTAGGGTTTAGGGTTTAGGGTTTAGGGTTTTCTGGGGTTTAAACCCCACACCCCTCTATGAGGGGCCTAGAGAAAGAATTGGGAATAGTCGAGGGTTTAGGGTTTAGGGTTTAGGGTTTAGGGTTTTTAAACAACGGAGAACTATGCACAACGAGCAGACAAAGAAAGACAAACAAAAGCAAAAAGAAAAAATAATAAAATAAAACAAATCTGTGTGGGGCCCCCCCAAAGCATGATAATATAATTTTGCTGAAAGTCAAAATTTTTAGGGTTTAGGGTTTAGGGTTAACCCTAAACCCTAAACCCTAAACCCTTGGACGAAGAAG
>NW_013576722.1:1336-1539 GCF_000499745.2 Eimeria mitis
CAAAAAAATAATAATATTACTAATAATAATAAACATAATAAACCCTAAACCCTAAACCCTAGTACACGTGGTGATACCATAACCCTCTCTATAGACATCTACGAGTTAAGTATAAACACCACCACAACAAAAAGTAGCAACCCTAAACCCTAAACCCTAAACCCTAAAAAAAGGAAAAAAAAAAAAAAAAAAGAAAAGAAAAG
>NW_013576722.1:1639-1793 GCF_000499745.2 Eimeria mitis
GAACCCTAAACCCTAGTACACGTGGTGATACCATAACCCTCTCTATAGACCTTTACGAGTTAAGTATAAACACCACCACAACAAAAAGTAGCAACCCTAAACCCTAAACCCTAAAAAAAAGAAAAAAAAAAAAAGAAAAAAAAAAAAAAAAAAA
>NW_013576723.1:0-133 GCF_000499745.2 Eimeria mitis
ACATTTTAGTTGTTTATTTATTTCTGTATTTCTGTATTTATTTTCTTTTTTTTTCTTTTTTCTAAAAAAAAGTATAAAAACTTTTTTATTTATCTTTTTCAGGTTCTATCAGCGCTAAACAAATAAAACAAAA
>NW_013576723.1:233-526 GCF_000499745.2 Eimeria mitis
CCATCTGTATATAATTTATTTCTCTTTCTGTTTTTTCTTTTTCTTTTTTTTTCTTTTTCTTTTTTTTTCTTTTTTTTTTCTTTTTCTTTTTCTTTTTTTTTCTTTTTCTTTTTTTTTCTTTTTCTACATAAACCCGATTAAATAAAACAAAATAAATAACAACATTTTAGTTGTTTATTTATTTCTGTATTTCTGTATTTATTTTCTTTTTTTTTCTTTTTTCTTTTTTTTGTATAAAAACTTTTTTATTTATCTTTTTCAGGTTCTATCAGCGCTAAACAAATAAAACAAAA
>NW_013576723.1:705-1631 GCF_000499745.2 Eimeria mitis
AGAGGAGCAGTAGGAGCAGTAGTAGCAGCAGCAGCAGTAGCAGCAGTAGCAGCAAGAGGAGCAGCAGAGTATCTCGTGCTGCACTTGCATGCGAGTTGCTGCTGCTGCTGCTGCTGCTGCTGCTGCTGCTGCTGCTTTGTCTGCTGTTTGCTGCTGCAGCAAAGTATCTCGTGCTGCACTTGCATGCGAGTTGCTGCTGCTGCTGCTGCTGCTGCTGCTTTGTCTGCTGTTTGCTGCTGCAGCAAAGTATCTCGTGCTGCACTTGCATGCGAGTTGCTGCTGCTGCTGCTGCTGCTGCTGCTTTGTCTGCTGTTTGCTGCTGCAGCAAAATATCTCGTGCTGCACTTGCATGCGAGTTGCTGCTGGGTCGTGCTGCTGTTGTGTTGGTGGATGGCCTCCGCCTGCGAGCAGCAGAAGCTGCTGCTGTCTGCAGCAGCAAGTATGAAGGTAATTTATTTTTTATTTTTATTTTATTTTTTATTTTTTATTTTTATTTTTTATTTTATTTTAGTTTATTTTGGTTTCGGTGTTTTATTTTTTTTTATTATTTATTATTATTATTTATTGTATGAAGGTAATTTACTTTTTATTTTTTTTTATTTTCGTTTTTGTCTTTTTTATTTTATTTTATCTTTTTATTCTTTTTGTGTTGTTTTGTTGGTTTTTTTTTATTTTTTTTGGTTTATTATGTTTTTTTTTCTTCTGCTTTATTTTATTTTATTTAGTTTAATTATGTTATTTTATTTTTTTTTATTTTATTTCTTATTTTTATATTTTTTTATTATTATTTATCTTTATATTTTGTTGTTGTATTAATAAATTTTTTAAACTCCTGCTGCTGTTGCTGCTGCTGTTGCTGCTGCTGAGGAGACAAGTAAAAACAAAAAGGAGACAACAATAAACAAAATAAGAAAGGAGACAAATAG
>NW_013576724.1:815-1613 GCF_000499745.2 Eimeria mitis
GAGGGGATGCAGCAGCGCGACGTTTACACAGTCTACAGAAATCCCTACTATATCTGGCTGGCTATACATATACTTTTCTCCTTCAGCCTGAATAAAATAATAAAAAATATTATATAAATAATTAAACACAATCGAATACTCATATTTATTATAAATAATATAATAAATAAAAACACAGACAAGGAGACAAAGCTCACACAGAAACACACACATACACACACACCAAAAGAACAACACAAAGGCCACCGACACCAACACAGAAGCGGCCCCATAAAGGAGACAGGAAAGGTGGCAGCTGTAGACACCGCAAGCTCTAATAGAAAGGAGATAGATGAGGTATATACAGCATAAACTCTGACGGAGCGTGATTGTCTCTCTCTCTGTCTCCGTCTCTGTCTCTGTCTCTGTCTCTGTCTCTGTAGTGTCTCTTCTTGCTGCAGCAGCGGCTGTTAGTGCTGCAGCTGGGCCTGTACTTGCTGCAGCAGCAGCTCTTCTCTCTGTACCAGCATGCATGTTCCCGTTTCTGCTAGTTGTTTCTTTTCGCTGCTGACGATATGCTGTCTCTTTAAGCTGTAAAGAGACAGCCTGTATACCTTCTTGCTGCAGGAGGAGACAGGAGGAGACAGTCTCCTGTGTGTGTGTGGGTGCAGTGTATAACTCTCACCTTAATTTTTCCTAGTGTTGACCCCACACACCCCTCCAAGGCCGCAGCAACAGCGCGGCGCACACACTTCTCCTGGGCGTTAGAGAAAATACCCTGGAGCGAACGCAAAGCCCCCAAGTGATATACTGTGGGGC
>NW_013576725.1:0-538 GCF_000499745.2 Eimeria mitis
ATATATATGTATATATATATATATATATATATATATATATATGTTTGTATATATATATACCAATATCTTTGTATATTTGTTTTTCCGTTTACTTGTTTCTAGTATTTATTTATTTGTATTTTTATTCATTTTTTTGTATTTATTTTTTTGTTTACATTTATTTATTTTTACTTATTCATCTATTTATATCTATTTATATTTATTTATGTTTATTAATTTATATTTATTTATTTATTTATTTATTTATTTATTTATTTATTTATTTATTTATTTATTTGTGTATTTATTTATTTACTTATCTGTTTATATATTTACCAATTTATTTATTTATTTATCTATTTTTCTATTTATTTATTTACTTATATTTATCTTTATCTATTTATACATTTATTTGTTTATTTGTATTTATTTATTTATTAATTTATTTATTTATTTCTTTTTTATATTTATTTATTTTTTTTTTATTTATTTTTTATTTATTTATTTATTTATTTATTTATTTATTTATTTATTTATTTTTTTTTTTTTTTTTTTTTTT
>NW_013576725.1:579-1611 GCF_000499745.2 Eimeria mitis
CGCTGTGGACGAAAGCGGTGAGCCCCCAAAGCAAATAAAAATAAAAAAAAAAATAAATAAAAATAAATAAATAAATAAATAAATATAAATAAATATAAATAAATATAAATATACAAATAAATAAACAGAAGGAGAGGAAGGCAGACAGAGAGACAGATAGATAGAAAGAGAGAGAAAGAGAGATAAATATATTTGTTTTTTTTTTCTGTTGCTCCGTGCTGCTGCTGCATTTGCTGTTGCTGCTGCTGCTGCTGCTGCTGCTGCTGCTGCTGCTGCTGCTGCATCTATTGCTGCTTCTGCTGCTGCAGCAGCAGCAGCATTTGCCGCAGTCTATTTCTTTTTTTTCCCTCCTATTGTTATTTCTCTCTCTGTTTTATTTATTTATTTATATTTATTTATTGATTTATAGTTATTTATTTATTTGTTTATTTATTTATTTATTTATATATTTATTTATTTATTTATATATTTATTTATTAATTTATATATCTATTTATTTATTTATATATTTCAGCAGCACGACAGCTCGCTTCGCATGCATCCCGCAACAGCAGCAGTTGCAGCGTGGCCGTTTCCTTTGTCTTTATATAACTCTTATTTTTTTGTTGCTGCTACTCACCTTCTTGCTGCTCCTTTGCTGCTCGTGTCGCATTCCCCTGCGGCTCTTTGCTGCTCCTGCAAGGTCAGTAGATAAATGTTTTTTGTTTTTTTTTTGTTTTGTTTTTATTTATTTTTTTTTGTTTTTTTTTTGTTTGTTGTTTTCTTCTTTTGTTGTTGTTTTCTATTTTTTTATTTTTTTGTTTATATTTGTTTGTGGGGTTTTTTGTTTTTTTATTTTTATTTGTTTTTTGCCTTTGGTTGTTTTTTATTTGTATTTGTTTGTTTATATTTATCTTTTATTTATTTATTTATTTTTTTTATTTTTTTGTTGCTGTATATATTTATTTTATTTGTTTGTTTATTTATTTTTATAGTATTTGTGTATTTATTTATTGATATATATAAATACATATATATATATATATATATATA
>NW_013576726.1:1247-1700 GCF_000499745.2 Eimeria mitis
AGCGACAGCAGCTGCAGCAGCAGCAGCAACAGCAGCAGCAGCAGCAACGGATCTCCAGCAGCAGCAGGACCATCAGCAGCACCGTTAAACTCAGCAGCATCATCCCCATCCCCCTCCTCCTCCTCCCCCGCAGCAGCAGCAGCAGCAGCAGCAGCAGGAGCAGCAGCAGGAGGCGACAGCAGCGAAAAAAATAAAATAAATATATGTAAAGAAGATAAAAGGAAAGATGAATTACTATGGACAAAAATTTTTGTTGATTTGGGGCTGAGACAAAAACCCCAGCCCCCCCCACCAAAAACATGGAAAGATATACTCGCATGTATGTAAACCCTAAACCCTAAACCCTAAACCCTAAACCCTAAACCCTAAACCCTTATTTATATCAAAGAGAATTATGTTGCTGTTAGTATATATATATATATATATATATATATATATATATATATATATATG
>NW_013576727.1:0-748 GCF_000499745.2 Eimeria mitis
GTAGCCCTCCCTGCCAGCGCCACCGCGGAAATGCGCATGGGACGTACGAGCTTTCCAACAGAAAAAGCCAAAACCGTCCTCCTATTAGCGCACGGAAATAGACGAAACCGGGGCATCGAGGCTCCGGACTGGGCAAACAACCAAACTCAGACACAAGTCTCTGTGCACAGCTGACCGCTCACCGGAGGTGCTGCACGTCTCAACAATGCCCACCGCTTTTATCATGTAGCTAATGCTCACACATGCATGATGCATCCATGCATGGAACGTTTCCATATCTGCCTGGAATTGTCTACTGCCTTAGCATGAACAATACTGACGCATATGCCTCATACATAGAGCACCTCTGAGCGGACCCACCTCCTTTTCCTGAAGCACAAGTGCGTTCACAGTTTGCCGACCACTCTGCAAATGTAGCAAGCTCCGTCTGGCGCCTCTTGGGGGGCAGCCGCTGCAGTCTTCCGCCGCTGCGTTCCACCTTACACGCACCTCAGTGGCAAAATTCGTTCCCGAGAGTGACACGGGTTGACTACCCAGATGCGCCGCTTCAAACGGAGGGTTTGCATCCGCGGGAGTGCACCATCTTCCCGAACACACAGAAACACCGTGGTCCTGTTCCCCTCTGCCCAAGCCGTCACGGCATAATTAACGCTCTTCCCTCCTTGAACGTATAACCACGGACGCACAGTTCCCCGTCCACACGATTTCCGACAGAAAAACACGCACTCCTCACAGTCAACCACACTCC
>NW_013576727.1:816-11397 GCF_000499745.2 Eimeria mitis
AAATAGAGCCATGCATACGCCACGGCTTGTGCCAGTCCCATCTGGGCTTCACCGAGTGACGCTCTACCGTACTAAACAAGACCATCTTCATCTTGCAGCTAGTGCCGACGCACTTCCTGTACATCCAGCCATGACAAGCTTTCGTACCGGCATGGAGCCGTCTCCTGCTCTAACATGAACAGTGCCGACGCACATGCCTCGTTCGCTAAAGTACCTCTGCGCGGACGCACATCCTTTCCCTTAGGCACAAGTTCGCCCACAGTTTACCGACCACTGCAACTTTAGTGAGCGCCGTTTGGATCCTCCTTGGCACAACCCCTTCAGTCGCGCAGTCGCGCTGGAGCTACTGTAGGAGGTAGCGCCAGCTCTGCGTGGATCTACACCTGTGTGTACGCATGAACCAGCTCTGCTTACACCGACGATCGAACCCGTTAGTGCCGAAGCCGCAACGTTACAGAAAAACTATTTAAGCCACATCAAACACGCCTTTCCCGTATTGGCTTTACATTTGCGCAAGACCCGTGGGCTCATTAGCTCGCCTCATAAACACGGAAGTCTGTCGGCCAGGTATCGTCAACTTCACTCTTCTACCCATTGTAGCACCCTCATGTTCAGTCAGCAGCAAGCATCCACGGTCGACACTTGACAAAAAGTAATCCCTGCCTCCGAACAGTTCACCAAGAGGGCGAGTGTGAGAGTGGCAAACCCGCAGCACCAGAAAGCCCGTTAGTGCCCATAGCAGTCAAACACGCACAAGGCAGATGGCAAGCCTAGGAATTCGATGCATGCTTATGCAGTTCATTTTCAGCGTCTTGATATTAGAGCTGATCAGATATTTAGCGTTAGGTACCATGCATCGTTCTTAGCTACTCAGCGTTAACATTTCGCCTGCTCATGCAACACAAAGTGGCCGTTCGGTATCCGAACCTCCGCCTATTTAGTGCTTCTGGCTGCCTCTCAATTCATCCTTAGGCGCGCGAGCCAGACGATGCTTCTTGCTCCCGTGAGGACCGACCACGGATTTTGAAAAGAACGAGTTTGGAGAGCCCATGTTGCGCCTCATAATTTTCAATGCAGTCCAAACAAGCGCCGCCCTGTGCATGCCACGGGATGGCGGTAGCCCTTTTGAAGCCTATCAGAGAGCTATCCAAAATCTCACGTCCAAACCATAAGCACAAGACATATATAGATGCAAAAGTTGGGGGATTATAACCATATGCTCAGGCGCCGACAGGTCAAATACCTACCACCATGCAACGCCAACACTTTGACAAGCTGGGCCTGCATTCAATGTCCGCACGAATCGCTTTGGGTCGCCATAAAATAGTGGAAAGAGACCTTTCCATTTACAAACTGTCGGTGAACGCACGCTCTGTATCGATATGCCTTCGCCTTATGCACACCTGCAGTAAGCACTGACTGGAAATTAACTGGAATAGTACTCAGCGCTGCATCTATCCAAAGTCAGTCCACTTGTGACGGCCTTCAATGCGTATTGGGAAGAAAAGCTGGTATGATTCGTCTCGATCACAATTCGAATCCGTGAGTTGTGGCGGACACCGGTACACGACACCCTCTTCCAGCTATCGAAAGAAACATACAATAATGCCCGAATACTGTAGCAACAGGACAGCCATTTGAGTGCAACCGCGTCAAAGAAGTCACCAACTATCCGCAGCTTTCGTATCAAGCCGCTCTCAAAGGCACGTGCTCATAAGAGTGACAAGCGTAAAAAGGCAGGCAGCAAATAATTATGCCTAGATGCAGCGTATACATGGGTTGCGATCAGAAATACAGGAGCGGCGTGCATGTAAATTGTTCTCTGCTGGCACTTTTCTGTGAAGCCCTAATACATGTTGCTAGCCACAGCCCTTACTGAGGTATATGCGAATCGAATGGGGAACGCTTCCCATACAGGACTGGCAAGCCACATAGCCCCATGCCAATCATGCTCCTGCACGCAATGCTGGAGAACATTCAACTCGAAAATCTGGAACGTACTTCGCCTCGGGAGTTCCAGTAGTAAACCATGAGAATAAGGGCCAGTATGGCTCCTACAGAGAGGAAGAGCTTGACCGCCGCAGGTTTCCTTCGAACTCGAAGCTGGAAGGTACTCCAGGGCTTCAATGAAGGTTCCTGTGTAGGAGCAGCATCCTGTTTCGTATCTGCAGTTTGCACTCCCATGGGCGGGAGATCCGGCACTGGTGCCCCTGGTATGGGAGAATCCCAGTATACTGGTTTCACGGCGGAGACTTCTTCTCCCGTAACTTCCACTGGATTGGAAGGCTGGACGCTAACAGCAGCCATCACATCTTCAGAAATGAAGGCAAGCAAGGGAAAAAGTAAGCTCGGTAGCGACTTCATCGTTTCTGATGCAGATTTGCAACTTAGAGTGCCCTTCCAGAGCGGCTGGACACTCGATGGCGCCCCACCAACCTAATGGTTGTGCCTTAGCCTTTTCCTTCAATATATTTCTGAAAGAAAAGGTAAAATCATTCTGGTCCGCTTTTTCAGAGTTTGAATGGCCAAGATGGGACGAACCCTGGTCGTGATCCGTACGATTCCGGTCCAGCCCCGAATCAGACACAATCATTTCCCTCTCCTTTTGAATAACACAACGATTCAACTGCGGCACTGCGCAAATCGTGCAATTTGGATGTCCTTGAAATTTCGTGCTCTTAATTAAAGCGCTGGGAACTGGTGAGGTTGGAGATCTCAACCGCTGTCTTCGTCCCGCTAACTGTAGCTACCCCTTGCTGCCTTCTGAAGGCATCTAGCGTTAAGATTGTCATTGACACCACACCTAAGCGTGTTATTTAAACTACGGGCATGTCAGTCTGTAGAGAATATAATTCCAGGTGTAGCATAAGCACGTTCCCACCCTTGCAAAACAATGAATGTGCTGCGCACTTCGAGCTCGAGGCGAGAGTACCGACAGAGCTGCACCGAATTTGACGGCCATATTGAGACATATTGAAGTGCAATAGAGTCAAAATTCTTGGTATTTTAGTTATTAAAGGCATCCGGCCCATCTAGAGTCCCCAGCCGGCTTGGGTGCGACTCACCAAGGGTTTATGTAGTACTACCAGGACTAGATTGAGATAGTATGATGGTATGATGCGAGAAAGAGAAGCTTCTGAACACCCGTTCAAGTACAGAGGGGTAGATGCCATATCTGAATGGCTCCAATTTTTGCCGGACCTGGTTCTATCACCACTTAAGTCCCTCATTGAACGGTCACAGCAATCTCCTTTTTATCTGCCGCTACAGTTTCCCACGTGCATTCACGAGACCAAGGGGCACATAGGTGTACCTGAGTCTGCAAGAACGGGTACGGACCGCAGTCCTCTTATAGCGCCTGACACTACAATGTCAGTTCCGGCTAGGCCGGTCACATAATAGGTAATCAACGGTTACCATAAGCATCCTAGGAGCAAGGGTCAAGTAATCGTTTCATACGAGTGTAGTAGGATGAGCAGCGCATATACGAGTAAAGTAGCTGGACCATGAAATGGTGTAGGCCTAGCCGGAGAGCGGCGCAAGCATTCCCTCCAGTGCTGGCGGGACGAGCCCGGGCTACTGCCATAAGGGAACCCCCAGGACAGTCTCGGAGATATATTCTCCCCCTGAATGACCAACATAGCCCGAACCAAAACCCAGCACATCATTTACTCCTTTAAGGTTACGGGGCATTATCATTGAGATCCCTTCGTATTCTATTGGACCTGTCGATCTGGTGCTCCACTCTATGCTAGAATGCGCCGCTGGTGCGCATCGATTCCATTCACCTTGATTCTACAGCGGTAGGTGCTCCTACTCTTGTCACGGGGGAAGACTCTTACTGTTATATCAATACAATAGGGTGCAACTTCGATCCTCAGAAACTTCAGGGTTCGGCGGCTCCCCTGCTGAACCTTTGACCCCCGTCGTTGCCATGTGTAGTGGAATTGATGAAGCGCATCAGAGAAGTCAAATGACAAGTACACTGCTAGATCATGCAAAAGGCAAAGTCCGATCTGAGGCATCGAAAGGCTTTCTTTTCAGCATATGCTTCTCGAGGGACTTGCAACCGTAGGACACTCGCTCCTTCCCGTCTTTTCTCTTTCCCAGCATCGGATTGTCTCTAAACGCGTGAGTTGCCCGCTAAACCTTACCCTTCTTACCATTTTGTCGGTCTGCCGCTCGATTTCCCCTTGGATACCTTGGACCAAAGCTTGAGGCTTGTCAGGGAATGAGGTCGATGCGGCGCGTTGACCCTCCACCAGGTGGCCGGGCCGGCGGCAGGCCCTTGTTGTTCAGTACATCTGGGAATTCTTCCTTCAATTATGCTCAGTTCTGTTGTTCCTCATGTGTTAACTAGGTCAAGCCACCTGCAACAGCGATCCTCATAAGATCATCACGACGTATTGCATGCATTTCCCCGTCGATACCTGCAGTGCTTCTGCGCTGCGCAGGAGTCTCCGCCCTCCTTTTCGCTTGAAAGAGTGCTTCCACAATTCTTACCGTAGAGGATGCAGCTGTCCTTTGTTGCGATGAGAGGTGACCTCTTATATTGCTTCCTTGCAGATAGACTGAAGAACATCGTCCGGGAGCCGCAGACGCGCCCCCCACTGGGTTAACCACAGCATTGCGGATGATGATCTCGTTGTGAACTGGTCCGAATTGGAATTCGCGTATAATGGTACTATGACCCACGTCTTAATTACGCTAGCATTTTACGCCCACATCGACTCTAGTATCCTTTGTTCCGGCAGCGAAATGCAACGACAAAGACTGCGTTAACAAGTAAAACAATAGGCTGCACCTCCTTGCCGTACGTTCAGATATCCAATCCACTTGGTAACCAGAGTCGAACAGCGCTGGCAACAACTGATCACTATTAGTAACTTGAATAAACACAGAGTTGAGTCGAGACCGACCTCCACGTGGAGCTTTCGCCCCATCAATTTGGGCGATTCGCTGACCCGTCTGTTTGTTTTCCCGACGGCGCTGCTGTAAGTCTTCCAACTCTAGTTCTTTAGGCATTTTCATCCGTCGGAAACAAGGAACTACGTGATTGTGCCTATTGCGGAGGAAACTTGTGCGCCGCTCGGAACGCCCCTCTGGCTTCCAGGGCGCCGCACTTGCTGGTTCCTGTTGGATATAGCTTTTTATCATTTCCTGTGCTCTTGTGGCATTCGCAGCCACAATATTCTTAAGCTGTCCATCTGAATCACTTCGAAACCTGTTTCTTGAATATCACCTTTAACGGTGGAAGTGCTGTGTTTTCTCTCTGATACGCAAGCACTCCACCATCTGGGGGAGTTCAGCCGCTTCACGCCTGCGAAAGATTTTATGGAGAACATATTCATGACAGTTTCCCCTGGGTTTCTGCAAACCGCTTTCACGGGTAAACAGTGCTATAAACCAGGCCGTCCAGCTGTAAGCGTGGCTTTCGCTGCCCGCTCCTGCCCCTCTTAACTACGCGGTGCTACGAAGTGTAATCAGAAGCTTCGAAATTCGCTGCGGACAGGTGTTAGCTACGAAGGAGTCAATATACTTCGGATGAGAATTTTTCGAAAGCAGCTGGCCTCCTTTCTAGTCTCCAGGCGCCCTTTGCACAGCGGCACGGAGGCCTGTGCTGGTGTAGAAAGCAGGCAGCGTGCGTAGACTTGCAAGACATTTTGTTACAACTCTTGCTGTACGGCCAGAAAATATGCAAGCATACTTAGGCCTTCTTTGTTGCGTGCACTAACACTAGGGTGCAATTGTTACACGCTTACTTGGCCCTTCGTAGCCAGCCTGCGCCTAACTAGGGATTCACGTATACACCTCAGAGACAGCATGAAACATCTAGCGATCACGAATGACACAATATACAGAATATGTCTGCATATTGCAGACTGAAACATACTGTTACGTTCAACCTGGAAAGCATCCCAAACGTTTGTGGATAAAACCAGGGAATGTACGGCTGGAGTGCTGCGATGTTCTTTGTCGTTTCCCCCCTGTTGCCTTGAGCTGCTAAAGATTCGGCAGTTGTTAAAGGCTGCTTCGTCCGTCCTCTCGTTCCTGGTAGCGCAGCAAAGGGGAGATGTGGTTTTACTGTAAGGGTGGGAGCGCCTTGAACAGGAGACCAAAGACGCCTATACTCAGGAGACCTTGCATCTGGAAACGGCAGGCAGTGTTGTCACCGAGTCAGGGTTCCACTGTTTTAGTAGATAATTACAGACAACAGACGTAGGCTGACATGAACTTTTCAAAACTCGAGCAACGGCGGTTTATATCGAGTTACTACGCTGGGTGATTCCACAGGGCTGTTCAAG
Source organism: Eimeria mitis (assembly GCF_000499745.2). Classification (NCBI taxonomy): domain Eukaryota; phylum Apicomplexa; class Conoidasida; order Eucoccidiorida; family Eimeriidae; genus Eimeria; species Eimeria mitis. Next base: position 7,122 of record NW_013576727.1, read on the forward strand.
ACGCTCGAGTGATTGGAATTACAATAGATAATTCTCAGTTGAATTGGTGCGCTTCTAATACAGAGAACATTATCGAAAGTCAATGCACCATAGATAAAGAAAGAAAGAAGCAAACTCAAGAAGAATATGCTCGATCAATGCAGCGCAGAAACCCAAAGCCTGTTTCTCTTGGTAGGCAGAATAGGCTAGCCGGCAGGTCTCTGAAACGTGTTTGTAATGGAAAGACGTTGGAAAAGCTGTTGGTTTGTTATCTATGAGAATTTGCAATTCTGCAAAAGGCTTATTTAAGGTGATTCGAGAGAAATGCGAATTCATTTGGAGGTGATGATGGAAAGGTGCTTCGTGTGTCCGGGAGGGGAAACACTTCAAAATCAGGACTAGGAGAGGAGACAGAAGATAAAAATGAACTGCTTACGGCGCTTAAAGGCACGTGAGTGGCAATAACTGTCTTCTGCTCTGTCTCGATTGAGCATGTCTCGTGGAAGGATGCATTGCACATGAAGCAGTCGCAACCTGACTAGTAGGCGAATTTCGCGCTGTTTGTTTACCCCCCAAAACTGAACATATTTGCCCGTTGGGGAACGCAGTGTATATTTCGCTACGGGTAGAGTAAATGGGGGAAGACAACACTCCTCCCCAATGAGTAGCTTTGCAAAACGTATCTTCCACTCGTGGCCAGCTTACCGCAGTTCACCTAGATCCTTTCGGCTTGCTGCTTCTCGAGACAGAGAAGAGCAACTATATATAGTAGAGGGTTTCATAACTCCATACCTTAGAATAGTTAGAACACTGGGAGCATTTGCTGCGTTTGCCTGTACGAATGCTGCTTCCTTGGTGAAGGCGACTTCAGCAGCATATATTCCTCCCTTTATTCCGAGCTGAACACCGGGGCTTAAATATCTAGAGTGGCTTTCTAATGTATGAGCAGCTAGCAGACGCGTATGCAGCTAGCCCGCTAGCCAGGCTTAGGGTTTTGAACTTCAGGGTTCCGTCACTTTGGGTTAAGACAAACAATCAGCGAAATTGAGTCCTGCCCGCCACCTCGAAATGCTCATCTAGCAACCAGTCAGCGTGGCTTCAAGAGGATACAGTAGCTAGGTGTATATACAGTTCTATACAGTGCATTCTCCGCGATGTACCTGTAGGCGCCAGTGCGCTCAACCACACGAAGAAGCAAATGCGTATCATAGCGTGGACCTCTAAGATGGACTGGTCCTTCTCTACAGCTACGAAAAACCCTGTAGGAGTGCACCCCAGTCGGTGCTAAAGAGGTTCGTGGTAGCGGCTGCAGATATGCCTAGAGCCTGCTATTCAACTTCGGGTGTACGATGCTTCCTGTATTCAGGAAACAGTGGGAAGGTCTGGATGGTCGAAGAAGCCTTCGTCCCCTGAACCGTCGTCTGCACGTTGCTGCTGCTGCTGTTGCTGCTGCTTCTTGAAGGGGGCTACTTCGGTGCCGCTGCAGTGCAAACACACAAAAAAAGCAGAAAGTATAAACCCCCGGCGCTAAGGGCTCTTACAGCAAAAGGATAAGATGCCACTTCTAATGCTGCTGAACCCACTCGATAGATAGCTTTTCCTGATCCAGAAGTTTCTCTGCTCTCGGAGCGTACAGGGAGATTACACGGAAACTGAGATGTTGTGAGGCTACTCGACACCTGCGCAGGATCCAACACACATCAGCACCCACCAGGTGTATGTTCACCTCACTTTTCCATCCCCCCTGTGCAGCCTCTGTCGCTGCAGTATCTCGGCGAAACCTTCGGGAAAGCCGTTGCTCCCGGTCGTCAACGCTAAACCCTAAGAGCTATGCAGCAGTGGAGCGCTAGGACTAAAACCCTAAATCCCTAAAACCCTAAACCCTGCGTCTAAACCTACTTCGGGCAGCCGTCGGGGAGCTGGTTGTTAAGTGTTGGAATTGGCTTGTGGCCACAACCCCCGCACTGGACGAAACGCTTCGTCGCCTTGCGTGGCTGCTGCTGATGGTTGCGAGCGACGCATGCAGCATTCAGCCGGTCAGTGTACCTCTCGCACTGAGGCACACAGCCACAAACCCTAGATCATAAACCATAAACCCTAAACCCTAAACCACACCCCAATGCAAGTACAAGGCCCGAGGGACAAACACACAAGAAGAAAGCTACCTGAAGGCAGAAGAAAGCTGTAACTGTTGTCTCCTTGATGGACTGCTTGAATTCATGTTTAATGTCAGAGGCCTCCAGTGAGCGAAGGCGCTCCAGATGGCGCTGGCCGTCTTCCTGAGAAGACCCCGCAATCCTTAAACCCTAAACCCTAAACCCTAAACCCTAAAAGATCTTTCCACGCAAACCTCTGTACGATGGTTCTATCACATACACCACCCTCAAAGTTGCATTCATTCACTGTCCCGAAAAGCGCCCGAAACACCCACTGCAGCAGCAACATAAGCTGCAAGATAAGTCGCCAAAACCCTAAACCCTAAACCCCAAACCCTCAACGTCCGCAGCAGCAGCAGCAGCACCCGCACTCGATATGAGTTACCTCATCGACAATATCGGCTACGGAGGACTTGAGTTGAAGCATTTTCTCCAGGATTTCTCTTTTTTCTGCTTCGGTTGCTGCAGCCTTCGCAGCAGCAGCAGCAGGGGACATCTGTGAAGCTGCACGTTGCATCTTTGCTGCTCTTTCGTTTTGCTGCTGTTCCTTGGCGAGCCGTTTCTGCTGCCTCTCTGCTGAGAGCTGCAGGGCCTCGCCAGCCTTCTGTGTTTGTTTCAGGGCGCTTAGGGTTGAAGCAACAAGCTTTGGCTTCTTCATCTCCCGTAGCGCCCGCCGCACATCTGCTGCTGAGTCCAGAAGAGGTGTCTGCGGTTGCTGCCGCTGTTCGGCAGCAGCTCCAGCTGCTGCAGCTGCTGCCACCGCGGCCGCTGCTGCTGCTGGTGTCTCTGGCTTGTCAGGTGTAAGGCTGCTGCCGCGCACCTTTGGCACTGCTGCTGCTGCTGCTGCTGCTGCTGCAGTGGTTGCGGGCTGCCCCGGCACTGCGACACCCCGTGGTTGTTGTTGCTGCTGCTTCTGTTTCTGGACACTCCGCGTTGTAACTGTAGCGATATGGTGGAGATAGCGGTAGTTCTTGAAGGCCAGCAGTGCTAATTCCTGCATACACAGCAGCAGCAGCAGCAGCAGCAGCAGAGGCAGCAGCAGCAGCAGCAATACCGCAACACTGTTGGGAGTTCTTACCCAAGAAACGCGTGATCACCCTGCACAGCACAGCAGCAGCAGCAGCAGTAGCAGCAGCAGCAGCAGGGGAGGGGACTCACTGCATTGGGGTGTAGGAACAGCTGTGTGTGGAGGTCCTTGGCCTGCTGCGCCAGATGCGGGGTGGAGTCAAAACGCATGCGCTTGGTGAGAGACAGCTGGATCGCCAGAGCCATGTCCTTGTTGTTACCCTGCAGATACACCCTGGGCAGCAGTTGTTTACCTAAGTCAGCGCCGAGAAAAGCAGCAGCAGCAGCAGCAGCAGCAGCAGCAGCAGCNGCAGCAGTTGTTTACCTAAGTCAGCGCCGAGAAAAGCAGCAGCAGCAGCAGCAGCAGCAGCAGCAGCAGCAGCACGAACAACATCAGCATCTCCAGCCCGCAGCACAAGCATATACACAAGCATCAGCAATGGCGGCAGCAACACTCAGGTGTACGGACAGCTGGAAGCTCCAAAAGCTCTCGCAGCTTTCGTACGAAGGCCTCCGCCGCCTGCTTGTCCCTATCCGCTGCGCTGCCGGCGCTGCTGCTGCTGCTGCCGCTGCTGCTGCTGCTGCCAGTGGCAGGGGGGCCGTTGCTGATTGAAGATTGGCTGCAGCTCCTGTTGATGCTGCTCGTGCTGCTGTTGTTGTTGTTGCTGCCGTTGCTGCTGTTGCCGTTGCTACTGCTTTTGTTGTTGCTGCTGCTGCTGTTGCTGCTGCTCCGTGCGCTGCTGCCTGCGGGGGTCTCTGCGGTGGCCTTGTTGCTGCTTGCTGAGTTTTCGTTTCCACTCACAGGCGGTGAACATCTGCTGGAGGTTTGCTGCAGCAGTATGCTTCGCTGCAGCAACTCTGCAGCAGCAGCAGCAGCAGCAGCAGCAGAAGCAGCAGCAACAGTTGGTGGGCCGAGTAAAGCAACAATAAACAATGCGGCGGTGACAACGGCTATCGGGAGTAAGAGGAGGCACTGCTGCACGTACTGCTCATCGCTTGCTGCTTCGCCTGCATCTGCTGCACTGGCACATTCTCCTTTTGCTGCTGCTGCTGACGACTGGTGTTTGTCTGTGCCT
>NW_013576727.1:11497-12664 GCF_000499745.2 Eimeria mitis
ACAGAAGCAGCAGCAACAGTTGTTGGGCCGGGTAAAGCAACAATAAACAATGCGGCGGTGACAACGGCTACTGGGAGTAAGAGGAGGCACTGCTGCACGTACTGCTCATCGCTTGCTGCTTAGCCTGCATCTGCTGCACTGGCACATTCTCCTTTTGCTGCTGCTGCTGACGACTGGTGTTTGTCTGTGCCTGCGGCGCAGCTGTAACTGCAGCAGCAGCAGCAGCAGCAGCAGAAGCAGAAGTAGCAGATGAAGGGGCCAGCGTATTCAGTATCGCCGTGCGTCTCTCTTTGTCTGAGCTGTCTAGCAGCTCGTTGATTGAGTTTACAACAGATGCTGCATTTGCTCCCTTTGGCTTCTGCATATCCTTCACGTTCACATGAAAGCGGCAGTACTCCCCCATGCTTGGCCTGCAGCAGCAGCAGCAGCAGCAGCAGCAACAGCAGCAGCAGCAGCGATAGCAGCACCGATACCAGCAACGGTCGCAGCAGCGGTCGCAGAAGCAGCAGCAGCAGCAACAGCAGCAGCAGCAGCAGCAACAGCAACTGCAGCAGCAGCAACAGCAGGAGTATCCTCACAGATGGACCATTTGGCGGCACTGCGTCTGCCTTCGCGTCATGGCGCTGCAGCGCGCTATTCCCTTTACTGTTCCAATCTGCGGAGCTCACACATCCAAACCCTAAACCCTAAACCCTAAACCCTCACAAAAGATCTGAGACACGCAAACGAACCCCTCAATAGGTTTAGGGTTTAGCATTTAGGGTTTAGCCCGAACAACACGCCAAACCCCTGACAGGAAGATATATAGGAAACAGTAGCTCCAAGAGGGGGCATTGCGAGGGTTTAGGGTTTAGGGTTTAGGGTTTAGGGTTTGTACTTGTAAGATTTGGTCTTCGTCCTCGACCGCCGCTGCTCGCGAGTCCCCGCCATCGTTCTTGGGGAGAAGCGAAGGGTTTAGCACTGCGATGAGGTCTCCTCTCTGTATTCCTTTCTTCCTGCACAAACCCTAAACCCTCTACATATCTTCTATTCTTAATGTGCGTTCATTCCCCCTAAACCCTAAACCCTAAACACAAAACCCTAAGACCCTAAACACACAAAACCCGAACCCTAAACCCTAAACCCTTACCTTAGGCTACTCCACAACCCTTCTCCTCGGAATGTCAG
>NW_013576727.1:12764-14106 GCF_000499745.2 Eimeria mitis
TTTCCCCCTAAACCCTAAACCCTAAACACAAAACCCTAAGACCCTAAACACGCAAAACCCGAACCCTAAACCCTAAACCCTTACCTTAGGCTACTCCACAACCCTTCTCCTCGGAATGTCAGAAGCAGATTCGTTTCCCTGTGCAGACGGCAGCACCGAACAAAACCCTAAACCCTAAACCCTGAACCCTAAACCCTTCGAGTGAGCCCCTTTATTCGGCGCTCCTAGCAGCAGCAACAGCAGAGTAGCAGCAGCAGCAGCAGCAGCAGCAGCAGCAGAAAAAGAAGAAACTGACTTCGTATCCCACAGGACCCACCACCACTTCATTTCGCCTGCGAAGACGCTCACACGTACACCCGGAATATTGCACCCCCAACGCTAAACCCTAAACCCTAAAGCCTAAACCCTAGTTTTTGGGGACGCTCGCTGGGCAACTGGGAATTGAGGGTTTACTGGCGACTCCGCGTGGATCCGAGAGAGAACAAACAACTCCTACGATTGCTGCATGCGCTGCTGCTCCCTTGGTTGCTTCGAAAGNGGATCCGAGAGAGAACAAACAACTCCTACGATTGCTGCATGCGCTGCTGCTCCCTTGGTTGCTTCGAAAGAAGCCTGGGTCATCTGGTGTACGTACACCCCAAACACAGAGCAACAACAGCTGCGTCTGCGCCTTTCTCCTTCACGGGGATACCTGAGCCCCCAGTTTAGGGTTTATCTAAGAGCTTCAGTTGAGGGTTTAGGGTTTAGGGTTTAGGGTTTAGGCCTACGCAGCTGCACGCCTTCTGCAGCGTCACGATCTTCAGCTCGGGTCGCTGTAGACGGGCCGCAGCATCTTCATAGGGTATCGCCCACTTCCTAAACTCACAAACCCTAAACCCTAAACCCTAAACCCTAAGCTTTGCGCCCATATATTTTACACCTAAACCCTTTTCGGCCTGCACTAGGGTAATGCGGTCGGTTGTAGGCAAGCTGGCGGCAAAACCTAACATAATAACGCATTTAGGGTTTAGGGTTTAGGGTTTAGGGTTTAAGGGTGGGGGCGTACTCCATCTCCAGCTGCTTGCCGTCTAAGACGACGGAGTCGCTCATAACCTTGAGCACCGGGGCTGCAGGGGCCAACAAGCAGTACACACCCAAACCCTAAACCCTAAACCCTAAACCCCAAACCCTAAACCCTAGTTTCACCCCGAGACCCTATCCAGTATAAGGAATACACACAGGCTGAGGGTTTGTGAGCTCACGCGCCATCTTAACGGAGAGAATGAGCAGAAACCCTAAAACTTTTATGCGAAACCCTCAGAGCTCCCCCAACGCCAGCAGAGCCGGCTAGGGTTTGAGGGGG
>NW_013576728.1:0-500 GCF_000499745.2 Eimeria mitis
AAAAAAAAAAAATATATATAAATAAATAAATATATAAATATAAATAAATAAATAAATAAATATACATAAATTAATAAATATAAATAAATATATATTTATTGATGGATATGTAAATAAATTAATATAAAACTGAATCAAAAAATAAAAAAATAAATAAATATAAATAACAAAAACAAAAAACAAAAAACAAAAAAAAACAAAAACGAAAAAAAAGAAAAAAAACGAAACAAAACACAAAAAACAAAAGAACAAAAACAAAACAAAAAACAAAAACAAAAACAAAAAAACAAAAGCAAAAAAACAAAAGCTTACTGTTATTGATATGTTGTATTCGTTTAACAAACAAAACAAAAAAACAAAAAAACAAAAAAAAACAAAAAAAACAAAAAGCAAAAAACAAAAAACAAAACGAAATAAAACAAAAAAAATAAAAGGAAAAACAAAACAAAAAAAAAACAAAAAACAAAAAAAAAAAAAAAAAAAAAAAAAAAAAAAAAAAA
>NW_013576729.1:0-123 GCF_000499745.2 Eimeria mitis
TGAAGCTTACTTCACCCGCGATATCGCAACTAGACGAACGATGCAACACATGTTTTTTTTTTTTTTTTTTTAAAGCTAAAAACCGTCTCTAGTCGCGTCAGCCAACCGAAACCGTACATGTAA
>NW_013576729.1:448-1610 GCF_000499745.2 Eimeria mitis
CCATTAAGACGCAATATTGGAGAAACATGCGAACGAAAAGCATGAACTGAATAATCGCGACGTCAACTGACAGACATAGCCCGATCATCATGCGTAGAGGCTGAGCGTTCCTGCGTGCAACCGCGTGATGCAAACAAGGAAAGTCAGCGTCGCTAGATACTCCACAAAGAGTCCACGGTCGAACTGACAATGTAGCCTAAAGAGGTGCTCAAAACCAACCAGGCCTCGGACAGCAAATTCTAAAAAATCCAAGTGGAAATTCATGCATCAACGATACAAATATAGGCCAGCACAAGCCCCTCAAAAGACGTCAGCTGGACGTCTTTTGAGGGCCAGCTCGTCCTTCGAATCCCGTGCCTACAGTTCAGTACAAAACCGACGTACTGAGCAAAGTCTACTAGCAAATCACTTCAACGAACACATTCTGCAACTGCCGAAAAGAAGGGCTGAAGCGCAGGACCATCGGAGCTGCAGGAGCAAGCTGATCGCTTTAACAACGCCTGAAACGGGGCTATCGATTCCCAAGGAAACCATGCACGCGTCCCGAATGTTAGGATGCACGCGATCTCCCTGCAAATATGCGAATCGCCTGTCAAGGCGTCCACAAGGCTCGATGCCACCGGACGGATCATTTTCGGCGACGCAGCTGTTAGTACAGCAGCTCTGAAACAGAAGGCAACGAAATTGAGGCCTTGCCATTCACTTCACAGTTCATGCCCGTGCAAAATACTTAGCCAAACCTGAACGTGACCTCCTGGCTCTCATTCACTCGACAGCAGCACTACCTGCACCAGATGTATCTTGAATGCGATGCCTCCGCCTGTGTGCACACCCGGTCTGAAACGTCTAGCAACACAGCTTCCAGCTGTGTCTTCACCTGCCGACAGCATTACATAGCACACCTCGTAACATACATTAAGCATTTGCATACGCGTAGCCGCCATTTTTGAGGCTACGCGTACCTGCTGCAAGGGGTTCCTGACGCACGTCCTACATCAATGCAGCACTTGAGAGCTGGCGGCGTTCACTCCTGTGCGGCTGCTGGATACTCCTCAAAACTGTCCAATATACCTGACTGCGGCATAATGCCCTGCTTTTCAGGAGCTCCACGTGTCAGATGACCTCCGCTAACGGCCCAATTCGCACGCCGCCCTCCGCCCTT
>NW_013576730.1:0-700 GCF_000499745.2 Eimeria mitis
AAACCCTAAACCCTAAACCCTAAACCCTCAATTCTAAACCCTAAATTCTAGACCCTAGAGGCTAAACCCTCAACCCTAAACCCTAGAGGCTAAACCCTAAACCCTAGACGCTAAACCCTAAACCCTAAACCCTAAACCCTAAATCGTATAGCTTAAACCCTAAACCCTTTTATTGTTACTTTCATTTCCCTTTTTTTGTCTAGGGTTTAGGGTTTTATTATTTGTTGAAATGTAAATAATGTTTATTGTTTCTCTTTCTGCTGCTGCTGCTGTTGCTGCTGTTGCTGCTGTTGCTGCTGCTGCTGCTGCTGCTGCTGCTGCTACTACTACTACTACTACTACTGCTACTACTCCTGCTGCTGCTGCTGCTGCTGCTCATCCTCCTCCTCCTCCCCCTCCTGCTGCTGCTGCTGCTGCTGCTTCTTCTTCTCCCGTTCCTACTGCTGCTGCTGCTGCTGCTCCTTCTGCTGCTGCATCTGCTGCTGCTGCTGCTGCTGCTGCTGCTGCTGCTGCTGCAGCAACATACCTGAACGAGGGTCACTTCCTGTGTGTGGTGTGTCCCCCCCCCTCTTCTAATTACGTCTGCCCGGGGGACTTAACGCAAAACAACGAAAGTGAGAAATGCAAGGTAAATTTAGTTTTTTTTTTTTTTTTTTTTTTTTTTTTTTTTTTTTTTTTTTTTTTTTTTTTTTTTTTTTTT
>NW_013576730.1:747-1051 GCF_000499745.2 Eimeria mitis
TTAGTTTATGTGAGTCTGTTTTTGTTTTTTTTGTTTTTTTTGTTTTTTTTTTTGTTTTTTTTTGTTTTTGTTTTTGTTTTTTTTTGTTTTTTTTGTTTTTGTTTTTTTTGTTTAGTTGCTTTTATTTCTTTTTCTTTTTTTGTTGTCTCCTCTTTCTCTTTTTTTCATTTTTTTGTTTCTTCTGTCTATCTCTCTCTTTGTGTCTCTCTGTCTCTCTCTCTGTCTCTCTCTCTGTCTCTCTCCCTGTCTCTCTCTGTCTCTCTCTCTGTCTCTCTCTCTGTCTCCTGTATATATATATATACAC
>NW_013576730.1:1222-1610 GCF_000499745.2 Eimeria mitis
TAATTCTCTATTTACCACAAAACTAAATCCCCACAAAAACAAAAACAAAAACAAAAACTAAAACTAAAAGAATAAACATAAAAACAAAACAAAAAACAAAACAAAAAACAAAAACAAAAAAAAAATAAATATAATGTTATGTTCAGACCTTTGAAAACTTAAGCAGCGGTTGGTGGCGGCCGTTAGAGTCTGCCTGGCCTGCGGTGTATGAGCGTTGTCTCCACGCCTCTGCATGCACGGGGCCCTGTGGGGACTGTCTCCAGGGACACACAGGTTTGCTGCTGCTGCTGCTGCTGCTGCTGCTGCTGCTGCTGGTGGTGGTGGTGGTGCTGCTGCTGCTGCTGGTGGTGGTGATGGTGCTTAAGGTGTATGAGCGTTGTCTCCACGC
>NW_013576731.1:0-884 GCF_000499745.2 Eimeria mitis
CCATACCAATGCGCATGCCCTGTACGCAAAGCCACTGCGAAAGCTGACGAGCATTAGTACGCATCAAGCAGGGCGCTTGCTCGTTCTCTCCACCGTCTCGAAAAAGTGCTCTTCAGCTTTAACCACTCCGCATCAAGCTCAGGGACGTACCAGCTGAAACCATGCAGCATACGCGTCCGGCGTATCAATGCACACCTCTGTCAGCTGTGCAGCACACCTCATGCAAATGATGTACAAACACGCCATTCGGCGTAAAACCTGCACGCGCGACAGCTCGCACCACCAACCCGTCGCCGGAAAATCCCCCCATTAGTTCATGCCATCCCAACATGCAACATCTGCGCTCAACGCCGATGCCGACAGTGCGAACGAACGCAAACGCGGAAAAGCCAGTAGACTAGTCGTTCCCCTTTGACGCTCCCCACCAAAGTTTCTCTGCCTTGAAAAAGTGCCAGCACAACACGCATACAACCCGGCACATTGTGGCGTGCTGCGCTGGTTCTGTGACCTTCCACCAGCACAGCAAAGCAAGTCATACAACAGTATGCACTGGGTGCTAGAAGGCCCGCAGCAGCACGCATGCGAGTTCCAGTTCCGCAAATTCGATGCATGCCCACTGCAGCTCAAACAGTCAAACACCGATGGCTTCTAAGCGCGCGTTTATCCTTGCAGCATGCATAAATGCAGCCGTACCTTGCAGTACATCTAAGCAGAAAACCTTTCCAAAATAGAAAACAACTGTAGCACTGTACGCCATGTTTGCAAATGAAATGGCCAAAGCTCATAGAGCAGCAACGCGCGCACCTTTTACGGTTAAGTTCGAAATGCCAAGCCGCGCTATGCTTGCCCAGTAATCCCAAGTCTCCGCGATAAAACGGGAACAG
>NW_013576731.1:960-1268 GCF_000499745.2 Eimeria mitis
CAGACTACAGACCGTCGCGCACAGAACTGAAAATGACCAACGTACGGCCTTTGTTCACCCAGCAGCGTACGCATATCGGCACAAGGCTACGCAATTATCCGTGCATGGCATGCTCAAAATTGTCCGAAGCGCTCCTGCAACACCAATATGTTTCCAGGAACACATACGGGGAACGCTGCATATCTCGATTGCTAACGAAGAGCATGGAAGTTAGGCACTTGTGCCTGCCGCAACGAACACCCGAGCACGCGCATAGGTAAAGCCAAACAACTCACGTAGTGGAATGCATACCACAGTCCTGGGCCACA
>NW_013576731.1:1346-1610 GCF_000499745.2 Eimeria mitis
GAACAAAACGGAACGCACATGCTGTTATCACACCTAATCAACTTGCGCATCTCAGCTAGCTTCCCATGAATTTCCACGCTAATCGTCAATCAAAAAATGAAGCGACCAGCCGCCAGAAGCTCCAATATTTTGGACTGCCTGTAACATGACCCACGTTATGAAAAATTTGCCTGCTCAACAAACAAGTAATACGACACGCAGGGCAAACAATACCCTATATAGGCAACAAGTTGGTCTGCTTCGCTCAAGCCCCCCGCTGCCCCT
>NW_013576732.1:0-280 GCF_000499745.2 Eimeria mitis
GTTGCTGCTGCTGCTGTCACAGGGTTCGCGAGGTCAATCAAGCCAGCAAACGGGTCTGCACCTGTTGTAGTGGCCCCTGTTGCTGCTGGTGCTGCTGCTGCTGCTGCTGCTGTTGCTGCTGCTGCCCCTTGCTGCTCTGCTGCTTTGTGGTTGCCCGTAGGAGAGGAGACGGCGGCTCCCGCCAGCAAGTCCGCCAGCAGATCCAACCCCCCGCCGCTGCTGCTGCTGCTGCTGCTGCTGCTGCTGCTGCTGGCAGCAACGGGATGAGGAGATGCCGTGG
>NW_013576732.1:1328-1608 GCF_000499745.2 Eimeria mitis
AAAACAGCAGCAACAGCAGCAGCAGCAAACAGCAACAAATGTAAACACCAATGCACCAGATATATTCCTCCATACTATGCAACAAACAGACAGACAGACACACGAACACAGACAGCAGCAGCAGCAGCAACAGCAGCAAAAGCAGCAGCAGGAACAGCAGCAACAGCAGAGAAAGCAGCAGCAACAAAACTGAAGACAAACTGCAACAGCCGACGGCCCGCAACAACAGCAAAGACAACAACAAAGACAGACAAAGAAAGACAAAACAGAGAAAAAGAAA
>NW_013576733.1:0-660 GCF_000499745.2 Eimeria mitis
ATATATATATATATATATATATATATATATATATATATATATATATATATATATATATATATATTCTGTTGCTGTTGCTGCTGCTGCTGCTGCAGTGGTTGCCGATGCGATGGACCTGTATAAGGAGTCTGTGGCGCAGAAGATCCAGGCCTTCCTCGATGACTGCAAGGCGCTCCCCTGACCGGCGCACACTACGGCATCTCCCACACAGCTAGCTAGCTAGCTAGCTGGCGAAGGAGCAGGCGAGCTAGCTAGCTAGCTAGGTAGTGAAGGAGCAAACGAGCTAGCTAGCTAGCTAGGTAGCGAAGGAGCAAACGCGCCAGCTAGCTAGCTAGCTAGCTAGCTAGCTGGCTAGCTGGCTAGCGTTCAACTGGTTTGGTGGTGGACTACGTGGCCACATCGTCGGCTAGCCGCTTGAATATATCAAAATATTGATGCTAGCTAGCTGCAAACGCAGTAGTAAGTAGCTAGCTAGCTAGCTAGCTAGCCGGCTCTTTATTTCCTGGAGACTGGCCGGCTGACGGCCGGGAGCTTGCAGCCTAGCTAGCTCGATAGCTAGCTAGCTAGCCAGCTAGCTAGCTAGCCAGCTAGCTAGCTGGTTGGATCGCTAGCTGCCTCGCTAGCTAGGCAGCATACTATCGTGCAGTATAGAGCGTTGCA
>NW_013576733.1:760-1273 GCF_000499745.2 Eimeria mitis
CACGGCCGGAAGCTTGCTGCCTAGCTAGCTCGATAGCTAGCTAGCTAGCTAGCTAGCTACCTATCTAGCTAGCTAGCTAGCTAGCTAGTTGGCTAGCTGGTTGGATCGCTAGCTGCCTCGCTAGCTAGGCAGCATACTATCGTGCAGTATAGAGCGTTGCAGTCTCATCGCGCGGCATTTGGAGGAGACACCCCACAGCTGTCTCCTTTGTAGCAGCAATTTACCGCCACAGCGAGACACCGCAGCACTGCTGCTGCTGCTGCTGCTGCTGCTGCTGCTGCAGCAACAGCAGCTGCGGTGCAAGAAATGTCCCTGTGCTGGTTTTGAAGCTGCAGCGGCAGCAGCAGCTGCTGCTGCTGCTCCTGCAGCTGCTCCTGCAGCTGCTGCAGCTGCTCCTGCAGCTGCTGCAGCTGCTCCTGCAGCTGCTGCTGCAGCTGCTGCTGCTGCAGCTGCTGCTGCAGCTGCTGCTGCGGCTGCTGCTGTCCGGTGAGAGGCTAAGCAGAGACCCTTTGA
>NW_013576733.1:1373-1787 GCF_000499745.2 Eimeria mitis
GCTTCTGCAGCTGCTGCTGCAGCTGCTGCTTCTGCAGCTGCTGCTGCAGCTGCTGCTGCTGCAGCTGCTGCTCCTGCAGCTGCTGCTCCTGCAGCTGCTGCTGCAGCTGCTGCTGCGGCTGCTGCTGTCCGGTGAGAGGCTAAGCAGAGACCCTTTGAGGCCCTTGGCGGCTGCGCTGCAGCCGCTGAGGAGACAGAAACAGCAACATCTACAGGAGACAGACAGTAGAAGAAAATGTGTTTTGTTGAGAAAAAGTAAAAAGGAGACAGCTCATAGAGAGCTGCCTGTACACCGCAACTCTTCTCGGGTGTATCTGCAGCTCAGCCGAAACGAGTCTCTCCCATATCTATATCTATATCTATATCTCTATCTATCTATATATATATGTATATATATATATATATATATACATAT
>NW_013576734.1:5844-7107 GCF_000499745.2 Eimeria mitis
GTATGTATATTTTAGTTATATATTATTGTTTTTATTGTTTTTATTTGCATGCATCATTATTATAAGAATACAAAAACAGCAGTAACAACCGCCACAACTAAATAAAAAAATAAAAAAAAATTAAAAAAGCAAAAAATAAAAAAAATAATAAAAAGAATAATAAAAAGAAAACAACAAATAAAGAAATTTATTATCATTAGTAAAAACAACAGCAGTGATAGTACCACCCCCAACACCAAAAAAAATATTAATTTTTATTTTTTATTTTTATTTTTATTTTTTATTTTTATTTTTTATTATAATTATAAATATAATTACCTTTTCGTTTTGTTGTTTAAGGAATTCTTCTGCCTGTATTTTGCTGTTTTTATCGGAGTCAGCGACGACAAACAAAACACGAAAACGAGACAAGTTCAACTCCCGCAGCAACCCCAGCATCTCAGCTGTATGGCCACCTAAACAACAGAAATAAATAAATAAACAAATACACTAGCTTAGATAAATAAATAAATAAAATAAATAAATAAACTTTATATAAACCCCAAACCGAGCAGCTATAGCTGCGCATACACCTCAGAACAAGCGGATGTAGCTGCCTATACACCCCAACATGCTGGGGGGTTTGTGGTGTACCTGATCCAAGTACTACCAGCATTTTTATTATTTTTCTTCTTCTTTGTTTCCCTGAGGAAGGTGTCTCCCCTTCGACTCTTGTTGCTGCATTTCGTTGCTCTGCTGCTGCTGCTGTTTCTGCTGCTGCTGTGTCAGCATCTGTAGCAGCAGCAGCAGCAGCAGCAGTAGTAGCAGCAGTAGCAGCATCCGCTGCGTCTTCTGTATGACTCTGGCTTTCTTCTTGTTGCTGCTGCTGCTGCTGTTGCTGTCTGTGTTGCTGTTGTTGTTCTTCTTCCTCTAGTTCTTGTTCTTGTATTTGCTGCTGCTGCTGCTGCTGCTGTTGCTGCTGCTGCTCCTGCTGCTGCTGCTCATCTTGTATTTTATTTTCCTTCAGTTCATCGGCGTTTTCTATTTGAATATCTGCAAAAACGAAATATAAATTGAGGTGTACATACACCTCAGTTAAATACAATACAGACAGAACGGTATATTGATATAGAACAAAAATATATTTTTTCTTGTTTATGTTTGGACCTCATTATAAATAAGAATAATAACATATATATATAATATATATACATTATATATATATATATTATATTATATATATATATATATATATATATATATATATATATATATATATATATA
>NW_013576734.1:7175-9943 GCF_000499745.2 Eimeria mitis
GGAGAGAGAAGAACAAGCAGAAACAACCCTAAGCTTTAAACAAAAACAAGAACAACAAAAATAAGAAAAAGAAGAAAAGGAACAAAAAGAAGAAAAAGAAAAGAAAGAAAAAGAAAGAGAGAAAGAAGAGTAGACAGACCTTGATGTCTTTGTGTACAGAGACGAAACAACTCGCAGCCTAATTCAAACAAACGAAAAAAAAATATTCTTTTGCTGCTCCACTGGAGGAGACGAAGAAGAAAACAGAAGAAAAACAAACGCCTGAAGTTGAATATAAATATGTTATATAGCTGCAGCAGCAGGAAACCCTCATATTCCTGCTGCAGCTGCTGCAGCTGCTGTTGCTCTGCTGCTACTGCTGCTGCCGCTGCTGCTGCTGCTGCTGCTGCTGTTGTTGTTGTTGTTGTTGTTGTTGTCGTTGTTGTTGTTATTTCTGTGCTGAAGGAAGGAAAACCTTCGGGGTGTATATGCAGCAGAAGATGAACAAGAGAAATGCAAAAAGAAGAAATACAAGAAAATAAACACAACTCCACCAACGAGGGTTCTGGGGTTTTTATTAAGCGGATCTTTGTTAGGCGAAAGAGAGGCCATAGAGGAGATGAAGGCCAGGGGCTTAGTATGAATTCTGTATTCATAGCCATCTTGCTGCAGCATCAATTCTTTTATTTTTCTCCAATAAAAAAAGAAAACACGATTGTTCTGCTGTTGTTGCTGCCTTTGGTGCTGCTGCTGCTGCTGCTGCAGTGCTGCATAGTGAACAGGTATTAAACTCAGCTAAAAAGAAGGAAAAGGAGAGAATGAGTTGAGATGATTCAGACTTCGATGCACGCAGAGAAACGCGAGAAAAATAAAAAGTGAAATACCATATTGTCACTGCAGCAACAATCGAGGCAGCAAGGTGAACATACAGCAGAAGACGTTATAGGAGAGGCTTTGAAACAAAAAGAAGTAAACGAGAAGAAAAAGATAATATTAGCTTTCTTATTGAGTGTTGCTGTATGAGATCATACTCAAGGCAACCACTGCTGGCGCTAGTCTAGCATACTTGCAATCCTTCGTTGGTTTTGATGCTTCTCATGAAGGAAAACCTGAAAAAAAAGTTGAATTAAGTGTAGAATATTGATTTAAATAAAAATAAAAGCGGAAACTTCATTCAAAAAGAGATATCGATGGAGATATCAACAGCTTTCCTTTTTTGGTTTCAGTGCACATGCGGTGCAGAGGCTGGCTGACGACGGCGAAATACGAGCAAGACACAGCGGTATATGTCTAGGTAATTTAAATATCTTTTGACTAGTTAAAAATAAAAAACAAAATAAATTATAAATAAATAAGTTTTTTGGTGTTTCCATCGATGAGTTTACTGCTTTCTGCACAGGATACAGAAACTCAGTTTGAATGAACCGGAGCTGCCTGTACACCGCAGCTGAGCTCGGAGTTTCTTCGTTCAAGAAATTCAAGCCATTCAACTTTGCAGTATATCATTAGTCCGTGGTTTGTTTTTTTGGAGGTTTTCTTTATAACTTCTTTTTATTTAATCTATAAAAGTGTATTTCTAGAGGCAGACGCGGAGCGGTCGCTCCTTTGTTGCAGCTCTTTCTGCCTTCCCCCCTCCATCCACGGAAGCTGTATATCATTTGATTTGACGTGTGTGTATATATATTTTTGTGTTTTTTTTGCATTTTTTTATTTATTTGACCCTGAATTTGAGTCATTTTCGTGCAATGTTCTTCTCTTCTTCACGGAAACCGGCTGAAACCGACGCGGCGGCATCTGCCTCTCCATCAGGAAAGCAAGCGTCAGCATCCTGCAGCTCTTCTTCATGTATTGTCAGCATTCTCCTTTTTAACCCAACTCTTCTCCCTGATGGATATTCAAAACCAAGAGAAAGCGAGGAGGATGATGATTCCTCTTCTGAGCCAGATGAATCTAACGATGAAGAAGAAACCAACGCCGATGGTCTTTCTAGGGAAGAAAGAGAACAAGAAGCAAAAGTTATATTCAGCTATCCCCCAGATAGAGAACCCGAGGAGAGGAGATGTCAGGCGGGCCTTCTTGAGGGTTTATTAATGTTTATCAAGTAAGGATTCTACATACAGCTGCTTTTGAATTAGGGTTTAGGGTTTAGGGTTTAGGGTTTGCCTGTGCTCTTGCTTTTCTTTCCTATGACACAGTTCACCTACTTCAGCTTTCTTGCATGCGTTTTGTTTTCTCTTTTTAATTATATTTTTATATTTTTTTTTGTTTTCGGGTTTATTATAACAACCCCACCAACAGCTGAGGTGTATGTACACTGCATTTGTTGCTGCAGGCCCTTCTCTCCTGGTGAAGCTCCTTTGCGTTCTATCTGCACAGACAAATATATAATTGTTTTAAAAGAAGTTGAAGAAAACTTCTGGCTGTCTATGGTTAGTTTATTTCTTTACTAAACCCTAAACCCTAAACCCTAAACCCTAAACCCTAGATTGTAGATGTATAAAAACTAGATATATTAAACACATCGTTGTCCAGCATTTTTTAATTATATTTTTTTTATTTTTATGCTGCAGACATTTGCTACGAGCGCGCTTTCTTCTTTCGTTGCTGAGGGGAACCGGAGGATAGATGAAGATACACAAGAAGAAATTCTTTTGGGTGTACGTACACCTGAAATTCAAGCACTTTTATGTAATTATAACAATAAATAATATTATAATAATATAAATAATTACAACATATATATATGTATATATATATATATATATATATATATATATATATATATATAT
>NW_013576734.1:9988-10810 GCF_000499745.2 Eimeria mitis
TAATATTTTTTATTATATTTATGTAATATAAATGTAAATATATAAACACCAGAAAATATTATTTTTCTTTCCTTTTTTTAGATTAGCATATAATATAATAATATAATACATAATATATATATATATATATATATATATAATACAAAACAAGAAACCATTGTATTATATTGATTCAGGTTTTATCTTCTTTTTACTGTTTCTTTCGTCTCCTCCACGGGCGTTTATATTTATATATAAAAAAAGAAAGAAAGCTAGAACTGCAACAAATCCTTACTGACTATACAGAGGCATATATAGATACTATCAACTGCAACAAGCTCTCTCTCTTTCATGGTAAACCCTAAACCCTAAACCCTAAATATATAAATAATACATTAAAGACAGATGGGGGTTGTATACGTTTTCTTTCTCCTTTCTTCTTTGTTTGTTTCTCTCTTCTTTTTTTTGTTTTTTTGTTTTTGTTTTTTGTATATACATCTTTTTACTTTTTTGTTTCGTTGATTGGGTGTCTATACACTTCATTTGTTTGTCTCTATGTCTCTTTTTCTGTCTCTCTGTTTGTCTTTTATTTGTTTATTTCTTTTTCTGCTGCTTCGTGTTTCTTGCTTCTGCTTTTTCTTAGCTTTCTGCTGCTGCTGCTGCTGCTGTCTGTCTTTCCGTTTATTAATTTTGCTGCTGCAGCTGTTTGTTAGTGTTGCTGCTGCTGCTGCTGCTGCTGCTGCTGCTGCTGCTGCTGCTGCTGTGTGTGTTGCTGCTGCAGCAATGGCGGGCTACCACTTTGCGCCAGTTGATCGTCTCGCTTACCTTTCTGTGTTTTCTTTA
>NW_013576734.1:10910-11131 GCF_000499745.2 Eimeria mitis
GCAGCAGCAGCAGCAGCAGCAAGACCAGCAATTAGCTGCTGGTGCTTGTGTGTTGTTTCTGCTGCAGTTGTTTGTATGTTAGTTCTGTTGCTGCTGCTGCAGCTGCTGCTGTATGTATGTGTGTTGCTGCTATCCTAACAGTTTCTATAATACTCTCGCTGCTGCTGCTGCTGCTGCTGCTGCTGCTGCTGCTGCTGCTGCTGCTGCTGCTGCTGCTGCTG
>NW_013576734.1:11273-11795 GCF_000499745.2 Eimeria mitis
CAATAAATATGATTTATTTATTCATTTATTTATTCATTTATTTTTGTTTATTTTATTTATTTTTATTTATTTATTTTATTTATTTATTTATTTTTATTTATTTTATTTATTTATGTTATGATCTTTCTGTATACAAAGACATACAGGGGAATGCAATTCGCTTCTTTGTGCTTCAGCTTTATAAATAAACAAATAAAAAAAAAAATAAATAAATAAATAAATAAATAAAAATATTTATTTATTTATTTATTTTTTATATATGTTGTTGTGTATACAGAATGCCTACACCTCTATCAGGTTCTAGGAGCTGGGGTGTATGTACAGGTGGTGATGTTGGTTTTTCTTTTTATGGTGATAGCTTGCTGCTACTTTATAATTATATTGTTGCAGCAGAAGGTGTTGCTGCTGTAGATATCCATAAACTAACAAAACAACCATTTGCAAGAGTACCGACGGCAGCTGCTAGGGTATTTACTTTTTTCTTTTTTTTTTTTTTTTTTTTTTTTTTTTTTTTTTTTTTTT
>NW_013576734.1:11817-12199 GCF_000499745.2 Eimeria mitis
ATGCTGTTATTTTTAATTGTTGTTTTTGTTTTTGTTGTTTTTTTTTGTTTTTTTGTTCTTTTTATTGTTTTTGTTTTTGTTTTTATTTTTACTTTTTTGCTCTTACTTTTATTGTTATTGTTTTTATTTTTATTTTTTTGATGATGTTGTTTTTGTTTTTGTCGTTATTTTCGTTTTTATTTTATTTTTTTTTTTTGTTGTTTTTATTTTTATTATTATTATTATTTTTGCTGTTTCTATTATTTTTTTTGTTTCTTTTGTTTTTATTACCTTTATAGCAGAGCGCTGTGCTGTTTCTTTTTTGTGTTTGAGCTTTTTCATATATATATATATATATATATATATATATATATATATATATATATATATATATATATATATA
>NW_013576734.1:12280-12975 GCF_000499745.2 Eimeria mitis
ATATTTTAATATATTTATTTGTTTATATTTTAATAAATTTTTTTGTTGTTTTATGCAGCCTGGGGGCGGCAGTTCTTCGTTTGGGCGTGCTATAGCCGAAGAAGAAAATAAAACGGAATTCATCTTCGGTCCTCAGGGGTGGGTTTTTTCTTTTTTTCAGGTGTATAAGCAGCTCGTATATATTAATTTTTTTTTTCTTTTTTTCTGTTTTTTTATTTTAGGTGTATAGGCAGCTCGTATATATTTTTCTTCTTTTTTTTCTGTTTCTTTGTCTCAGGTGTATAGGCAGCTAGTATATATTTTTCTTCTTTTTTTTCTGTTTCTTTGTTTCAGGTGTATAGGCAGCTAGTATATATCATTTTCTTTTTTTTCATTTCAGGTGTATAGGCAGCTCGTATAACTGTTTCTTTATTTCAGGTGTATAGGCAGCTCGTATATATAAGTTTCTTCTTTTTTTCCTGTTTCTTTATTTCAGGTGTATAGGCAGCTAGTGTATCATTTTCTTCTTTTTTTTTCTTTTGTGGTTCTTTTCTCTTTGTTTAGTCTTTCTCCTCTTTTATTTATCCTTTTTACTTTTTCTATATTCAGATGCTTTTATATATAAACTTTATCATCGCACGCTTGCTTTCGTTTATATATATATATATATATATATATATATATATATATATATATATATATATATATATATATAT
>NW_013576734.1:13003-14103 GCF_000499745.2 Eimeria mitis
CTGAGGTGTACGTACACCTGGTACATCCTCTCCCCTGTGGTTATATTTTCGCTTAGCATATTACACTATACATTAATATATGAATTTAAATAAATATATAAATAAATATTTATAAATATTTAATAAATATTTTATATTTATGCAGCCAGTTTGCCTTTCTTCCTCTTATTTATCTTGAGGATGACACCACCGGGGCGCTGCTTGCTGCGGTGTATGGGGAGCTTCTGCTGGTGCTTATACTAGACAGCAGCGATCCTCGTATATCAGATATAAATGTAAGATAAATATATAAATATATAAATATTTATAAATATTTATATTTATATTTATAAATATTAATATATTTTTATTTTATTTTTTATTTTGTGCTGATATATAGATGTGTTTTTTCTTGGGCTTCGGTTCGCTCGTTACAGCTGCGGTGCTGGTGCTTGTATCCAGTTATAGATATTTGTTTCTTTCTTTCTTTATTTGTTTATTTTTTTATTTTTTTTTGTTTATTTATTTGTTTATTTGTTTCGTTTTGTATTTTTTGTTTTTTGTGTACATAAGAGTATATGAAGGAGTGGTGTTGTTGGTATTTGCATCAATCAGCAGAAGGAAATATCCTTGTTTTTGTTTTTGTTTCTGTATGTTGCTGCTGTTGCTGCTGCTGCTGCTGCTGCTGCTGCTGTTGTTGCTGCTGCTATTACTTCTGCTGCTGCATGCAGCCGCGTGTAACCTGCACACCTCACCTTAATTATGTATTTATTTTTTTTTTTTTTGTGTATATGATACAGATGAAAGCTAATAATATACAATACTTATATTATAAACATTATAATTATATAAACAAACTCTTATATGTTATATATATATGCTGCGGTGTATGTACACCTCAGTTTCTTCAGTCTATTCGTACTACTGCTGTTGAGGGCCCCTGTGGCTTGCGAGAGTTAAATTGTTGTTTATCTGCTGAATATAAAAAAACGATGAAGCAGCAAGACTCTTATAGATTTGTATACTTTAATCAAGCTAATAGAGCCGTCAGGATGTAAGAATATATATATATATATATATATATATATATATATATATATATATATATATATATATATATA
>NW_013576735.1:0-1429 GCF_000499745.2 Eimeria mitis
TGTTGGTCGTTTTATTTAATTTTTTTTGTATTTTATATTCAAATTATATTTTATATTTAATTTTATTATCCAAATTGCTCCAGGACGCTCAGCAGCTGCAGATCATACCCCCATGCTCGCCCGCCTCGGTCTTAGGCGAATCTCTGCGGCAGCAGCAGCGTGCTGAGTACACAGAGCGCTGCGTTTGTATGAAGGCAGAAACAACCTAAATGAAGTTGTATTTCTTCTATTTTTGAGTTTAATTATTATTTATATATTTATATTGCTTGTCTAGAGACAAATTCGACCCGGTTCGCTCTCCTATACGCCCTGCTTTCTTCTTCTTTTGTCTACACTCAAGCCACCACAGCAGCACGTACAGCTCGCTGCTCTGCGCTGCTATTCGATTTGTTGTTTTAAGTTATTTCCTCTTTCAACAGTATCTTCTTGAGTCCTCTGACTCAACGTGAGGCTGCTGCTGCTCTCTGAGCCAGCGCCAGAGAACCTCTCCCGCCGCTGCTGCTGCTGCAGCAGCAGCACTTGCAGCAGCTGCTGCAGCTGCTGCTGCTGCTGCAGCTGCTGCAGTAGAAGAGCGTAACGAACTCCTGCTCCATATACTGAATCTTCTCTGGAGGGTGACAGAGGCAGACAAGCCAAAACAAATGAGGTCATCCTCTACCCCCCTTGCCTTCAACTCAAGTGTATGTACACCGCAGCCTGCACTCTACAGCAGAGCAGATGTGGCGACGGAGCCACCAGCCCCCAGATAAACCTCAGCTAGCTCGCGGGTTGAGCTCGGGGGCCCCCAACGGCTCTCTGGAGGGCCCTACAGTACAGCTGGTGGGGCCCCCGGGGGCCCCCAAGCAGACGAACGAAGGGAGTAGGGGGTACGAAGGAATTGCTGCATCGATCGATGGGGGGCCCCTGTTGCGCAAGGGGGCCCCCAGCTGTACGTACACCCCGTTAGCTGGGGTTGATAAGCCTTCAGTGCTGCTGCAGAAACAGCAGGCGAGGAGGCGGCAGGGGCGAAGCAGTGGGGGGCCCCCGGGGCCCCCGGGGGCCCCTTGTGTGTACCCTGAGTGGCAGAAGAGGCTGCCCCTGATAGTTGTTGTTGTGTGTGTTTCTCTCGCTTTGCTTTTGTTTGCCTTTTGTGTTTACCGGGTTTTAGCTGCGCTGCTGGAGCAGCTGGACGAGGCAGCCTCTGCTGCGGGTACTGAGGCTTCTTGGGGGCCCCCCATACTGTCTATTGGGGGCCCCTCAGATGTACCTTTGGGGGCCCCTTCGGGGGCCCCTATTGACTCTCTCAGCTCCTCTATACAAATAAAAGGGGTATACGGGGGGCCCCCTCTAGATTTGCCTACGTTACATGCAGCAGGCAGAAGCACCCATCTGCCTATACAGCAGCTGGGGGGGCCCCAGTATGGTGGGTCTATGTATTGGGGGGCCCCCC
>NW_013576735.1:1529-1696 GCF_000499745.2 Eimeria mitis
AATGAACTCTCTCAGCTCCTCTATACAAATGAAAGGGGTATACGGGGGGCCCCCTCTAGATTTGTCTACGTTACATGCAGCAGGGAGAAGCACCCAGCTGCCTATACAGCAGCTGGGGGGGCCCCAGTATGGTGGGTCTATGTATTGGGGGGCCCCCCAGGGGCCCC
>NW_013576736.1:745-1217 GCF_000499745.2 Eimeria mitis
GTATAAGAAGAGGGGAGAGGAGTGGAGATAGTAGCTGTAGCTGTTTGTTGTTTTTCTTGTTTTTATTTACTTATATAAATCATAAAGACGATATTTCTCGTCGCCTTCATCAGCTGTTTAATTTAAAAATAAATAAATAAATAAAACAAAGGCATCCGCAGCATGCTTGGATATCAATAAGTGTGCGCATGCATGCATGCATGCATGCATGCATGCATGCATGCATGTGTGTATATTTGCATCCATGCATGCATGCATGCATGCATGTGTGTTTATATGCATGCATGCATGCATGCATGTGTGTATATATGCCTGCCTGCATGCATGCATGCATGTATGGTGTTTAATTGAATGCATGCAAGCTATTATATATTAAATGCATGCATGCATGGTTGTAGATCAATAGGGAGGATGGGTGCATCTATATATATACATATATATATATATATATATATATATGTATATATATATA
>NW_013576736.1:1317-1696 GCF_000499745.2 Eimeria mitis
ATAAATAAATAAAATAACTAAATAAATAAATAAACAAAATAAATAAATTAATTAAATTATTTTTTTGTTTTTTGTTTATTTTGTTTACAGCTCCTTGCTACCTACGTCCCCTGACGAGCTGCCTATACACCTGAAATTCATTCTGCTGCTGCTCCTCTCAGCAGCAGCAGCAGCAGCAGCAGCAGCAGCAACTGCAGCAGCAACCGCAGCACCAGAAGGTGCAGCAGCAGCAGCAGCAGCAGCAGCAGCAGAGGTGCCTGTACACCCCAAGAGCAGCTGGGGTGTACAGGCAGCTCAGAGGGCTTATTGTTTCTTTCTATATAATATATGTATATATATATATATATATATATATATATATATATATATATATATATAT
>NW_024014630.1:0-540 GCF_000499745.2 Eimeria mitis
AGGGTAGTCTGCTGTCGTCGTAGAATCGAAAGATTTATGAAAGATCTTTTTCTGTACAGCCAAAAGGTGAAGGAAACGACGAAACAGCATTCTTATGTTCGGCCTGTCCCAGGTAACCATTTGAACAAATGCAAAATTTCAGTCGGGCCCGCCAAAGCTCAGACCTGCAGCTGATGCTGACACAGCAGTAGCCGTAGTAACATCATGCCAAAAGGCCCTTTATGTGTATGCGCTCACAAGGTCTTCTGTTACCAATGCTGCACACGAGTCTTGAGTTGTTCCGTCGCTGCCTTTTACTTTTTCCCCCAAGGCGGTGACTGTCTCAGAGTCCATTTCGACTAAACTTGTCTTAGCTGAAATTTTTCCATTACGAGCCAACTTTACTGTCAAGTAAGCCTCTGCAGTGAACACAAGGCAAAGAAGAAAATCAATGTGCAAAGAAGCGACCTCCGTCTGGCTCAGCCGAGTAGTTCACCGCTTGACAGCAAACAATACGGGGGAGAACACAAGAAATATGGGAATTATAACGGGTAATGTGTT
>NW_024014631.1:0-540 GCF_000499745.2 Eimeria mitis
ATTGTTAATTTATATGCATGCATATTAGATAGGCCTACCGTGTGCTTACATATACGCGTGGCGTGGACATCGGCGAGCAGACATATATGCATAATTATATGATTTTGCATGTGTACGTATTTCGCCGATTTTACACCTCAGGCACGTTTCAATTGGAGCTCAAGTTTACTAATGATTACCCCAATAAGCCGCCACACGTCCGATTCCTCTCGAGGCTCTTCCATCCAAACGGTGTGGAAACTTCCCTGAGCATAGCCGCTGGAGTCATAGACGCTAATTATGTGAACACGTGATATAGACACACTGTAAAGAAAGTTCTAGTGTAAAATACGTAAGGGTTGGACGGCATGAGAAACTGTGAAGGGAAGCTTCGCTTGTCGGAATGGGAAGAATGCGCCCAGCTGACTGCTGTCAGTTGCATAATTAGGTATGCATAAATATTTCTGTGCGTATATGCTTAATTCGTTCGCTGCAGTGTACAATGACGGGAACATCTGCCTGGACATTCTACAATCGCAGTGGAGTCCCATATATGATATT
>NW_024014632.1:0-540 GCF_000499745.2 Eimeria mitis
TGCATGCGTTTTGCATGCGTTTTGCATGCGTTTTGCATGCGTTTTGCATGCGTTTTGCATGCACTCTGCATGCGCTTTGCATGCACTTTGCATGTGTTTTGCATGCATGCATTTTGTATGCATGCAGGTGTGGGGTGTTTTGTGGTTATTTGTTTGTTTTATGTTTATGTTTGTTGATGAAATTTTTAGTTTAATTTATTTATTATGTTTTATATTTTTTGTTTGTTTTTGTTTTTTTTTATTTATTTCTTTTTGTCTGCTTCTATCTTCCTTCTGTATCTATGTGTGTGTCTCCTTTTAGCAGCAGCTGTCTCCTTTTCTTCTGCTGCAGCAGCTGCTGCAGCAGCAGCAGCAGCAGCAGCAGCAGCAAACAAGCTCTGCTGCTGCTTCTGCTGCAGCAGCACCCTCACCCCCCTGCCTCTGCATGCAACGCTGCAGCTCTTATAAACAAATTTGGGGCTTGCACAGCCTCAGCCCCCTTTGCTTTTTTTAATACTTTTTTTAATTATTTTTATTATTCTACATCTCCGATTGCATGCA
>NW_024014633.1:0-540 GCF_000499745.2 Eimeria mitis
TATCGATGCACCGACAGCACGCAGGAGAGCCAGAGGCCCTGGCTGTCTGCGGTGGTTGTTTGCTGCCTGGCGCACCAGCAGCAGCAGCAGCAGCAGCAGCAGGAACACCAACAGCAGCAGCAGCAGCGGCAGCAGCAGAGAGTGGTTTGTGGCTGGTGTGTGCTAGTGGGGATGCAAGGGGTAAGCTTGTCTTCTGGATGCAGGAGGGGACTGTCTCCTTTTACAGCGGGGCAGCAGCAGCAGCAGCAGCAGCAGCAAAACCCAAAGCGCATGCAGCAGCACAGATGCAGCCGCTGCAGCAGAAGGTTGTGGAGATAGCCTTGCTCTCAGTCAGAGGCAAGTGCTGCAGCAGCAGCAGCAGCTCCTGCAACAGCAGCAGCAGCAGCTGCTGCAGCAGCAGCGGCAACGCAGGTAGCTGCTGCGCTGTACGCGCGCCTTGGCATTGTCGTGCTGCTGCTGTTGCTGCTGCAGCAGCAGCAGCAGCAGCAGCAGACGCAGCACATGATAGCAGCAAATGCACTGCTGCTGCAGAGACAGTGC
>NW_024014635.1:0-539 GCF_000499745.2 Eimeria mitis
AGAGGGAACTTAGATCACAGCTGTGTATGGCCTCTGCCAGTTACCCTTTGGGGAAGTTTTAATACCTCAAAGTGGTGTCAGACGTATAACGGAAGCGCTTAGTGCTGCCTTTCAGAGATAGCCTTGTGGAGAGTGTCTTAGAAGTAGGCATCGGCATTTGCGTTTTGAACATGAAATGCCTTATGTTCTAGATGTGCTTCCTCGTGGGTGCATATGTTGGCTACTGAGGGCCAACTAGGGCCAACTATGTGCTAAACACTTACTCACAGTGTGTAATTGTGTTAGTGCATCAGCAGATGCACTAACGCTGCACGTGGGTAGGCTCACGTGCAGCGTTAGGAAAAGCTTCCAGAGAAGTCTCATGACACCTTAAGAACCAGAAGGAACGCAGTCGATTGATGAATCTGCGCACGTGAAATTCCAGATAACGTTTTTGTCCCCTGGACCCCTGAACAGTAAGGCAAAGAGAAATAAAACCCTCCTTGAAAATATTTGGCAGGAGATGATACCCCAGAGTACCTGTGGGCTACCGTTCTGTG
>NW_024014636.1:0-539 GCF_000499745.2 Eimeria mitis
CAGTTTCATCGCTAGCGCATGCGCACAACTGAATTGTCCGTTGTTTGTGCAAGGGCCACAGGCGTTGTTCCACACACTTACGGTGGGTAAGGCCAGAGACACTACCTTAGATCATTCGCCTGGCACCGATGAAATAAAAGCTGAAGGTGTGGATATCTTAAATGTCCAACAATGCAGCAGGAAAGTCGTGTGCGGCGCTTGGTGAGTGTGCGCATGGCGCAGTGCTTTTCATGAATGCCATAACACTTGGAAGGTAGCTAGTAGGAACCCACGAATGAAGATTTTGTGCTCAATCAGAGTGCATCTGCACGCCTGCTGAACGGAATAGATGGCACTAGGGGGAAGCGGAAAAGTTACCCAATTGCGGCGATTGCAAGGACGGTTAGCAGCAACCGTTTTGGCGACAGCGTAACGTTCAGTTAAGCCTCAACATCCCCCTCATTAAAAAAAGATAGCTCCCCACTTTCTTGGGGGCTTCTAAACATTGTTATCTCTTCCAGGATTGCAGCCCACTTACAACTGAGACTAACAACAGTACC
>NW_024014637.1:0-539 GCF_000499745.2 Eimeria mitis
TCTTGCCGCTGGGGAGAAGCAATACCACGGATGGCTGGTTCCGCCGCTCTTGTCAACAGTCTCTTTTTGAGGGGAAGATGCTTCTCTTCTCCAGCAGGCAAACTGAAACGTGGTCTCCGGTACTGCGACTCCGCGTCTTCGTCACTAGAGAACCCGCAAACGTCAACTTCCTCATCACTATCCTCAGGGCTGGCCAGCCTACGCCTGCTAATGCTCTGGAGTGCCCGTCTGCCGTAGACGCGCGAACAAAAAAGCACGAGCAATACAACTGCGCTGATAGAGGCGAAGGCTGCCAGAACAACACGCAGGCACGGAGCGGAACGGCTGTCGCTGCCTCTCAAGTTCTCCGATCGAGTGAATATCGATTCCAGCGTTGGCAACCCCGCAGGGGCAGCGGCTAGCGCGTCGCTTGAAGTAATATCCTGAAGGATACTATGCTGCACTGGCATTTGGCAGCAAGCTTAAAGTGTTAGGATCGGAGTCATGAGCCATACGTCCTGCAACAGCGGTCCACGTTCGCTGTGGGTCGGTCCACGCCG
>NW_024014638.1:0-539 GCF_000499745.2 Eimeria mitis
CGCAGGGTCACCTCCTCCCGCCTCGCTGCCCCCCAACCCTTTCTCTCTTTCTCTCTCGGTTTGTCTCCCTTTCTCTCTTTGTCTTTTTCTTGCCTTTTTCTCCACACTCACATCAAACTACCTTCTGGTAGCTGCAGCAGCAGCAGCAGCAGCAGCAGACGTATCCTCGACAGCAGCAGCAGCAAGCACACACGTACGTAGTCTCTCCTGCCGCTGATTCTTTTCTCCTGCTGCTGCAGTTGCTTCTGTTGCTGCTGCAGCTAGACAAACCCGTGCAGATAATAGGGCTCTTTACCTCGTTTCTGTTGCCGTTGCTGCTGCAGCGAGCAGCAGCAACAGCAGCAGCAACAGCAGCAGCAACAGCAAAACATTCAGCCAATCGGCGCAGCTCTGTGCATGGGGAACTGCCGAAGTGACGGGTGAAGCAACAGAACCAACAGCAGCAGCAATCACAGCAGCAGCAGCAACGCCAACAGCAGCAGCAGCAAGTGCAGCAGCCAGAGCACCAGCAGCAGCAACTGCAGCAGCAGCAACAACCC
>NW_024014639.1:0-539 GCF_000499745.2 Eimeria mitis
GAGAAAACCAATTCTTGCTTGGTGGTTCGCTGGACACAGCAGGATAAGCTCCAGTTCACTCCGCTGTCCCACTGATGCCAGCGTGTCTGGTTAGAGTGTGGACCCAGTCCGATTGTTTCCGATGAGCAGTGCAGTGAGGTATTCCACCCTAACGGACTGTCCCTCAATCGACTGAAAGGTCAATAATACACTCCATGTCGAATGCTATATCTACTGCCTGCTCTTTCTCAGTAAGCATTCTAATACAACTAGCACATAGCAGTGCCCCAGCACTACAAGCCCCCCTTCGTTACAAGCCTTAACAGTATAAAGAATCCGTTACCTTATCATCATTCCTCAGTAGCAACGTTAAATGAGTTCTAAAACGTTCGAAGCGTTTTGCGGCTTTTTCCTTCATGTACGGCATAGACGAAATTTTTGCAGACGAATGGCTGGCACGAGTCACACGTTCTTACCGGCTCGAGATAGATGCTGTAGTGCATGGGCACTACATTGCTCAACAGTCACAGTGACGTATAGGGAACGTCGCTTAGAAAATA
>NW_024014640.1:0-539 GCF_000499745.2 Eimeria mitis
AATGCAACTTAGCGCACGGCACAAGCAACCAACGTGAGGCGTACGCCTTGGCAATTCAAAAAAGGCAGCAGAGCCCATTCACCACGACAGTGAAGCGTTGCGTATTAACCAAGTGACTCACCCTAATGTAGCCTGACATCTTGGGCGGCCTAGGCAAGAAAGTACCGATGAAGCAAACAGAAGAACAGCGATGCCCTCCACAACGTGAGACCGACTGCAAACGCCTCCATGAACTGGTGTGGAGAAATTCCACCAGACGCATCGTTGTCGGGCGCAGACGTCGCAATTTATTACGCAGTTTTAACAGTTCCCTAACGCCAATAAACGGCCTTCCAAAGCTCCCGCTCGACTGCGTACACCAGCCGTTGGCGAATGCTACGCACCTCCCAAAAGGTGCGCTGGGCACAGGTTGCCAATATTGCAAAACACAGGTACATGTGATCCCCTCTCAAACATAAATTGTCTGTCGTGAACCCGTTGCTCACAAGCTAATCAGAGCCACGCCGAATGAACGATGGAAAAGGCATTTTGGGCTCGCT
>NW_024014641.1:0-539 GCF_000499745.2 Eimeria mitis
ATCCGCACGACTATGCATATTCCAATGCCTGTCTGTTGAAGAGTGCAGGGCCTTTCCAGTTCCCGTGCAAACCTGCCGCATTGAGGGGACCTAACATCAGCTTCACTCCTCAATGCATGAGCCTGCCCCACCTGCCACCATTCCGCTCAATTCAATGTCACCCAACCAACATTCCGAATTACACACTTCCTGAACATGAGGAATGAGCAGCAAAATTCAAATCGGAGAGTCGCACCTCCGCAACTCGCAGCCGGACAACCTCACTTCGAGACTCTCCTCCCACGCCATCCAGTAAATTCCCACCCTTCTCAACCAACCTTGCACTTCATTTCATTTGCCTCTAGCAAGCGTACTGCCCGAACAGCAACTTGCCCCACTGCCTGCGGTTCCCGGTCCTCTAGCCCATACTGCAAAACGGGCTTCGGTTCCTCAACGAAGCAAAGCCTCTACATATCCATTCGCCACTCGACTAAGTATATTCCAATGCCTGTTGAAGAGAGCAGGAGGTCTCCAGTTCCCGTGCAACCCTGCCGCATTGA
>NW_024014642.1:0-539 GCF_000499745.2 Eimeria mitis
TGTTTGCGTCGCTGAAAAAGAAGGGAGAAACAGCCACTCGCCCCGTTCCCACTGCAGAGCCCGTCAGATGGTACACAATTTCAAATCGCACGCCGTCGCTGGAACATCTCCGGAATAAGATTGATTAATATACGTCTAATCTAGTTTGGAGAAAATGTCCTTGCCACTACTCCATCACGCGCTTACTGCTTCGGATACACAGAAAAGGCATAACCCTGCATTGCTAACACATGCAGGCCCGCTAAACCCCCAAATCCTGAACGCCTGCCGTTCAGCGAACTCGCCTGAGTTCAACCAACGGGCGAGAACCAAACGCATAGAGCTGCACGCTCTGCTTGCTTCCCGATACGCAATACCTTCACAGTCACCAATTCGTAGTGGCCGCGTCGTCACCCCCGGCCCGCCCTCGGCCATTCCGGTTCACCTCACAACAACGTCCATCATACGTAACCAGGCTGGCCATCGCTCCCGCACACGGTTAAACACAAATAACGGCATAGGTTTTGCTGCTTCTTTTTCCGTATTGGCTGCAAGTATGC
>NW_024014643.1:0-538 GCF_000499745.2 Eimeria mitis
GCTGCTGCTGCTGCTGTTCCTGCTGCTGCTGCTGCTGCTGCTGCTGCTGCTGCTTCTGGGTCCTGCACATCTGTGTTGTGAGGTTCGGATAGGCCTTCTGCATGCAGCAGCAGCTGATGCTGCTGCTGCTGCTGCTGCTGCTGCTGCTGCTGCAGGTACGAGTGTTCCCCCTGTGCAGCATCCCGAAGGTCACGCAGCAGCAGCTCAGCAGCAGCAGCTTGCTGCTTGTACTGCTGCTGCCGCTGCTGCTGCTCCGGCAGCGAGGGAGCAGCGGTGACGTGCAGCAGCAGCTGCTGCAAGGCCTTGCGAAGAGAAGCAGCAACAGCCCTAGAAGCTTCTAGTTCTTGCTGCAGCATCTGCTGCTGCTGCAGCTGCTGCTGCTCCTGCAGCAGCTGCTGCTCCTCAAAGGATGCATGCGGGGGCAGAGAAAAAGGATCGTGCGGAGCTGCATGCATGCGCCGCAGAGACTTCAGTTTAAATATATGCTGCCGCAGCTGCTGCAGCAGCTGCTGCACCTGTCTTCCATCCTCAAGGTAAG
>NW_024014644.1:0-538 GCF_000499745.2 Eimeria mitis
TGTTAATCTTTTCAACACCAGTGTTCTTAGCTGATTCAACATCAGCGTCTTTAGTGGCAGCATCAATATTACCCTTAGCTTCGTTAGCTGCATCAGAAACTTGCTTCTTCAAATCAGCCTTTTCTTCAGCAGTTAAGTTTGATTTATCGATTGCAGCATCCTTAGTCTGAGCAGCTTGATCGATGGCCTTCTTAGCAGCATCTTTATTTGCAGAAGTATCAGGAACATTAATGTTGTTAATCTTTTCAACACCAGTGTTCTTAGCTGATTCAACATCAGCGTCTTTAGTGGCAGCATCAATATTGCCCTTAGCTGTTTGAACTTCACCAGCAACTGTCTGCTTCAAAGTATCCTTTTCTTCAGCAGTTAAGCTTGAATTATCGATTGCAGCATCCTTAGTCTGAGCAGCTTGATCGATGGCCTTCTTAGCAGCATCTTTATTTGCAGAAGTATCAGGAACATTAATGTTGTTAATCTTTTCAACACCAGTGTTCTTAGCTGATTCAACATCAGCGTCTTTAGTGGCAGCATCAATATT
>NW_024014646.1:0-538 GCF_000499745.2 Eimeria mitis
GCCTCTTGAGTCGCGCATGAGGCCGTCAGCGGTCGTACAAACCTGCCATATTGCGGGATCCACACCCAACATATCGTCATTCAGCCACGCCTCCACATCCAGTTATCAGAATGCATAAAAAGACTAGTCTGCCTTCTTCGCAATACACAGAACTCCCGGGCCGAGCGGGGCCACGCCCTTGGAGCATCGGCAAAAGCCAATGCTAGAGACAATCCCGTTCAACAGTCTTGCTAGAGTCCGAGCAGCGCCCGAACCTTCCGACTGCACCAACGGTGCAAATCATATATATTGTATACACAGCTGACGTGCTAGCCAATCTTTGCGGCATGCTTGCTTGGATACGCCACTGCGTCGCGCCTAAACCGCCAGTAACTCTTCGGTGGCACAGACGAGCCCTACAGCCAAACAAGCATCAGTTCCTCCACGCGGCGAAACATTTGCCGCCCTACTGCAAACACCAAAACGTATTGCAATGGCTTTTTAATTACGCATGAGGGCTTCAGGTGTCGTACAAACCTGCCATATTGTGGGGTCCAGA
>NW_024014649.1:0-538 GCF_000499745.2 Eimeria mitis
GCACGGTCTCAGGCGTCTGAACAAATAGTCCCCAACAAACGCGCAAAACATCTCAAAACCCCTCCATCCCCCAACTGCAGTCCAACCAACACACACAAGGCACACCTCCCTACACATCACCGCTGCACGTCCTCCCCGCTCATTCCGGATTGCAAACCACGAATCTCCACTCGCCACGCCAGTCTGCACCTCCCACCGGGAAACCAAACCAACTAACCAACGCATTTATCTTCGTGCCAAAACACCAAAATACAACTGGCAGTGAGCTAACAACGCACGGTCTCAGGCACCTGAACAAATAGTCCCCAACAAACGCGCAAAACATCTCAAAACCCCTCCATCCCTCACCTGCAGTCCAACCAACACACACACGGCAAACCTCCCTACACATCACCACTGCACGTCCTCCCCGCTCATTCGGGATTGCAAACCACGAATCTCCACTCGCCACGCCAGTCTGCACCTCCAACCACGACACCAAACCACCTAACCAACGCATCTACCTTCCTGCCAAAACACCAATATACAACTGCCAGTA
>NW_024014650.1:0-538 GCF_000499745.2 Eimeria mitis
CCCCAAAACAGTTGGGGGCCCCCTGGGGGCCCCCAAGACACTTGGGGGGCCCCTGGGGGCCCCCAAGACACTTGGGGGGCCCCTGGGGGCCCCCAAGACAGTTGGGGGCCCCCTGGGGGCCCCCAACAGTCAGCGGGCCCATGAATGCACATTGAAGGGGCTCGAGAGAAAGGAGGGGGGCACCCGACCCCATATGCAGCCCCCGTTAACACAGAGGGGCCCCCCAGAGACAGGGGGGCCCCCAAGAACGGGGGGCCCCCCTGTAGCTTGCTGAGCCCCAAAAGCAACCGCTTGAGGAGCACCCCATCCTCCTGCTGCTTCTCTTGCTGCTGCTGCTGCTGCTGCTGCAGTCGGCTTGCCTGTAGGGTACGGGGGGCTCCTCGGTGAGGGGGCCCCCCAGTGTGGAGAAGCCGGGGGGCCCTGGGGCCCCTTACGCACAGCCCCCCCTAGGGGCAACGCTGCAGGCAAACAAACAGAGACAGTGAAAGGGCATCAGGCGCTTATGTCACGCTGGCTGTGAGCTAGCCAGACAGCTAGC
>NW_024014651.1:0-538 GCF_000499745.2 Eimeria mitis
CAACAGCAGCAGCAGCAGCTGCTGCTGCTGCTGTGTTTTTGTTAAGGGGGGAGGAGGCTGTATAGAGAAAACATCAGCAACAAAACTAAACGCATCCATAGATGAACCCTTTCGCTGCAGCTGCAACAAAAAAGAAAAAGTAAGTTGAGGGGCCCCGCTGCCACTCACAAAAGCAGCACGAAATAAACTTAGGGTTTCTATCGCGCTACGTAAACCCTCGTGGTCCTGCATACACACAAAAATATAAACTATAAACAATAAACAATAAACCCTAAACCCTAGGCTGTAGAGAACGGGGGTGGGATACGTTCGCTATACAGTTTATATTTATACACCCTAAACCCTAAACCCTAAACCCTAAACCCTAATTCACAATACAATCAAACACTAAACACTAAAGCCTAGACCCTAAACCCTAAACCCTAAACAAACAGTATATGTAGAACCCTAAACCCTAAAGTAGTAACAAACAATACACCCAAACCCTAAACCCTAAAACACCAAAAAAGACAATACACACAAAACCCTAAACCCTAAA
>NW_024014652.1:0-538 GCF_000499745.2 Eimeria mitis
AGCTAGCTAGCTAGCTAGCTAGCTAGACACCACTAGTTGCGTGTTCTGCTGCAGCAGGAGACGCAAACCCTCGCTAGAAGGGCGAGACCATAGACGTTAACCCTAAACCCTAATCCTAAACCCTAAACCCTAAACCCTAAACCCTCATTCTAAACCCTTGAAGATAAAGAGGGTTTGTGTCTGTCTGCATAAAAATAAATACAGCTCAAACCCTTAAAAAGGAAACAGAAACAAAACATAATTGGGTTTCTCTCTGCTGCTGCTTGCTGCTGTCTATACAGAGACAAACAGGGGGGCCCCCCTTGCCTCTCATCAGCTGTATAAAGGGGGCCCCCCAGCCTTTTGGGGGCCCCCGGGGGCCCCCCTTGCTTCACAATGAATATACAAATGTCAGAGAGAAACTGCTCAGAACAAACACCTAGGGTTTTAGGGTTTAGGGTTTAGGGTTTAGGGTTTAGGGTTTAGGATTGAGTTGTTTTGTGTTAGGAGAAAAGGGTTTGTGTTGCAGGCTGAATTGAGGTGTATGTACACCTCAATG
>NW_024014653.1:0-538 GCF_000499745.2 Eimeria mitis
TTTTTTTTTTTTTTTTTTTTTTTTTTTTTTTTTTTTTTTTTTTTTTTTTTTTTTTTTTTTTTTGCTGCTGTATTTTGTTTCTTTGTGATGCTGCTCTTGCTGCTATTACTCCTGCTGCTGCATCTTCTCTGTTTGTTGTTGTTGCTGCTGCTGCTGCTGCTGCTGCTGCTGCTCGTACTAGTGCTGCTGCTGCTGCTACTACTGCTGCTGCTGCCGCTGCTGTT
Source organism: Eimeria mitis (assembly GCF_000499745.2). Taxonomy (NCBI): domain Eukaryota; phylum Apicomplexa; class Conoidasida; order Eucoccidiorida; family Eimeriidae; genus Eimeria; species Eimeria mitis. The sequence goes on from NW_024014653.1 coordinate 225, forward strand.
GCTGCTTCTCCCACTGCTACTACCACTACTGCTACTGCTGCTGCTGCTGCTGCTGTTCTGTTGCTGCTGCTGCTGCTGCTGTTGCTGCTGCTGCTGCTGTTTGTGTTACTCTTACTAATACTGCTGCTGCTGCTGCTGCTGCTGTTGCTGCTGCTGCTATTGGTGTTGCTGTTCCCGCTTCTGCTGCTACAACTACCACTACCACTTCTCCTGCTGCTGCTGCTCATGCTGCTCTTGCTGCTCTTGCTGCTGCTGCTGCTGCTGCTGCTACCACTACCACTACTCCTGCTGCTGCTGCTGCTCATGCTGCACTG
>NW_024014654.1:0-538 GCF_000499745.2 Eimeria mitis
AGGGCACTTCTAGCTAGCCTACTAGCTAGCTAGCCAACTAGCTAGCCAGCAGCTAGCCGAGTAGCTAGCCAACTAGCTAGCTGAGTTGCTAGCCAACAGCTAGCTAACAACTAGCTAGCTAGCTAGCTAGCTAGCTAGCCAGCTACTTGATCAGCATGTGAGCATTAAGTGGGGTCAGTCCGTTTGCTTTGCGTTGCAGAGGAAGCCGCCTCCTTCAGAGACATTCACGAGCGAACGTACGAGCTGCTGCTGCTGCTGTTGCTGCTGCTGCTGCTGTTGCTGCTGCTGCTGCTGCTGCTGCTGCCGTCTGTCCCCCCCCTCCACGTTGTTGTGTGCTGCTGGGTGGAGGCAGCAGATGTTCTTGTCTGTTGCTGGGGGCCCCCTTCTGGGGGCCCCCCAGCAGCAGCAGAGGCTGTGCAGCATAGAAAGGCATTCGTGTTTGTGGGTGGGGTTGTTGTTGTGCTGCAGCTTCGCTGGACTTGCGGTGGCTGGCAGCAGAAACAAAGGATGACGCTTGGCTACAAATGAGCGACAGGTG
>NW_024014655.1:0-537 GCF_000499745.2 Eimeria mitis
CGTATAGGCGAGGGTTTAAACCCCCCTGTGTCTCCCCCTCTACCATCTCCTGAAGCAGCAGCAGCAGCAGCAGCAGCAGAAGCAGCAGCAGCAGCAGCAACACCAGCAGCAGCAGCAGCAGGAGGAGATACTGGAGCTAGCTTGCTGCTGCGTCGACCCCTAGCAGCAATAGAAAACACAGTAAACCAATTGGGGCCCCTAATGGGTTTACCTATATCAGGGGGCCCCCCTGAGGGCCCCTCTCGGAGCATTGAGTCTATAGGGGGCCCCCTCTCATCAGTACCCATTGGGGGGGCCCCCCTGGGGGGCCCCCTGGGGGCCCTGGGGGCCCCCCTCTCTGGCCTTGCTGCAGCAGAGCTGCTGTCTCCTCCCTCACTCATACAAGGAGCAGCAAACGTTGCTGCAGCAACAAATAAAATAACAGAAGCCGGAAATAGTTTTATGAATTCGTTGCCGATGGAACAGATGATAGAAGCAGCAAAACAACTGCAGCACGAAAATATTAAAACACAGATTGGGGTTGATGTTGAGGATCCG
>NW_024014656.1:0-537 GCF_000499745.2 Eimeria mitis
TCCACATGTTGCTTCTCCTGCACAAGCAATAACTCCAGTTGCTGCTGCATCTGCTGCAGCTGCTGCTGCTGCGGGTCCATTTGGGCGTCTCTTTCAGCTGGCTGCGTAGGAGCAGCAGCGCTTTGCTGCTGCTGCTGCTGCTGCTGCTGCTGCTGCTGCTGCTGCTGTATCTGCTGGCGTCGCTGCAAGGTAGAAGTCCCCTCTGAAGGAACTCCTGCGTTGCTGCTGCTGCTTGTGCTGCTGTTTCCCCTGCTGCTGCTGCTGCTGCTGCTGCTGTTTTGGATACCGCATGTTTGGGTGCTGCAGCTGCTGTCAGTGCTGTAGCTGTTGCTGCTGTTGCTGCTGCTGCTGCTGCTGCTGTTGTACCCGAGCTGTGCTGCAGCAGGAATGGTTTCTTCTGGAGTATTTGCTGCTGCTGCAGTTGCTGCTATTGTCGATGCTGCTGCTGCTGCTGCTGCTGCTGCTGTTGCTGCTGCTGCTGTTGCTGCTGCTGCTGTTGCTTCTGCTGCTTCACGTATGAGGAGACGACGCTGAGAG
>NW_024014657.1:0-537 GCF_000499745.2 Eimeria mitis
TCCGACTAGCTGCAAGAAACAACATAGGGTAGAACCATCCTCACCACTTCCTTGAACCACCGATGTGCAGCCGCTCGAGCTTGCCACCGCCTTTAATTCCCGCACCCATGTTAGCAGGCGCCGCTGGCTGTAACGCTTTGCGAGTCGTGCGTTGGTCACGCGTACTGCCTGTTGAAAGAGAAGCCCCAAACCTCACATGGCTCGGGCGTTCTTCATGCTTTAGAACACCTTGGTAGGCCGCACAAGACCTGCTCAGCTCAGAAGTGAAGAAACTTCTTTTCAACCCCCGCTACTTTCTCCCTTGTACTTGCGACAGCCACCTAATTTATCTTGGGAGTGTTACCCAGACACTCACTATTCAGGCATCCAGCGTACTGCCTGTTGGAAAAGAATCCATCACTCCTATTCGGGATACATCCACATAACAGGTGACTGCCTCTGACTTTATTTCAGAGAGTGAAAAGGTTTTGGCGTACAAATCCGCGGTTGCTCCATAGAGACAACTCGCGGAAACGAATAGCCTGCGACGCCTCCCTG
>NW_024014658.1:0-537 GCF_000499745.2 Eimeria mitis
GCCTGTGTACCACTGCGACTGTATGTTCACCTGTTGGGCAATGAACGAAATCTGCCGCTGTAATGTCTAGTAAAGTTAGTCAGACGACCGAAAACTTCACATTCATCGCTACGCACCTGAGCAGTGTTGAAGGCCTCGCTAGAACGTTTACCTCAATCCAGTCCATGTGGTGCATACGGGCAACTCTAAACAATTGCTATACATACTTCCTGTCGTAACGTGCTTTTGTGTTGCAAGTCTTGTCCACAGCAATGTCACAGCACTACGCTACACTCCTATAGTCGGAAACGCCACAGACAATACCGCCCGAGCCCATGCGCATACCACGACCGCCGCCGGCAACTGCAAAGGAAACACCAACGTTTCTAGCCCAGTTTACCCATGCTAATCGAATCCAGCAGCTCCCTCTAGGAGAACACACACAAGCGTTGTCGTTTTGCATGCCAGGGCCACCCTTTGGGCCCTGATCGTCGGATTCGCTGAACAGCGCATAACGCAACCTGCTCGTAGCCACTTCCTGCTGCTGTTGCAAACCGT
>NW_024014659.1:0-537 GCF_000499745.2 Eimeria mitis
ATGCGGTGCGTCGTGAAAGAAGCTAGGGTAGGAGCGTGTGTGTGTGTAGGGGCTGTTGTGCAGTTTGTGAGGGGGTGACGTGAGCCGCAGTGTGGCGAAGGCGCGTATCTGCAGTTGCGTTGGGGCCCTGTTATGTCCAGCAAGTATGCCCATAGAAGGGCCGGCGTGTATGTGCAGTGCACGTAGTGGTTGGTAGGCGCGGCGGAGAGGCGTTTGCGCAGTAGTTTGATGCGAGGCGTGAAATGTGTGAGCATGGTGTGTTGTGGAGTTTGTGTGGGTGGGTCTAGAGCTGCGCGTTGCGAGATCGTATCTGCCCTTTGGTCACGCACGGCTTTGCCACGGCGATATGCCTTTCGAAGAAGCGCTATGTGTTAGCAGTGTGGGCGGTGTATATGCGTGTTGCATAAGGGTAGCTGCAGTGTTTGCAGGGGGGGTCGGCGGTGTGACTGTGTTAGTTTTGTGGGTTGGGCAGTTTTCAGCAACAGCGGTTCACATTGTACGGTCCAGCTGGTTTGAGGATGAATTTATGTTGTGAAC
>NW_024014660.1:0-537 GCF_000499745.2 Eimeria mitis
CCGGTTGCAGTGCTGTAGTGTTCGTAGATTCCCGTTGGTATTGGCTTTGCTTGAATGCTCGTCAACTCATCGAGACATTCTGTGTTGACCGGAAATACCATCGTGAAGTGGCAGTCTCACCCCATTCGCCCACGCTTGAATACCGTTTCTCCAAGGTATGCATCGGTGTACGCGAGGCTACACCATGCGGCTGTTTGGGGCTGGGAGAGGTGGAGGAAGCCGTATGCTGGTTAAAGCCGGCTTGCTGGACGCAGCGGCGTTTGCTAGGGATGATCACAATGCTATTTCGGGTAATTTGCGTCTGAAAAGCCGATGTTAGCATTTTATCTGAGTGCATTCTCGCCGCGAAGCATTTAAAAAAGGAGCTTCATGTGCATGGGTGATTGCACTCTGACGGCACGTTGAGAGGTAATGCATGCAGCAGGTGTGGGGGAATGTTCGTTTGTGTCCCGTCAGCGTTTGAATGGTGGAGACAAAAGCCCTGTGCCGTGCTACCTGCCAGCAGGATGAAAGAAGCAACTGACACCTCTAAGGTGA
>NW_024014661.1:0-536 GCF_000499745.2 Eimeria mitis
ATATATATATATATATATATATATATATATATATATATATAAATGTATATGTATATATGTATGTATATGTATATTTGTGTGTGTGTTGTGTATATGTTTGCTTTTATGTTATAATACAATTCATACATTCAGTTTTAAGTATTTTACTTTTTGTTTTTTTTATAATTCTTTTTGTTTTCTTTTTGTTTTCTTTTTGTTTTCTTTTTGTTTTCTTTTTGCTTTCCTTTTGTTTTCTTTTTCTTTTCTTTTTGACTTGTTTCTGTTTTGTTTTGTTTTGTTTGTTCTGTTCTTTTTTTATTTTATTTTATTTTATTTTATTTTATTTTATTTTATTTTATTTTATTTTTCGAGCTAAAAATATTAATTGTGTCTGTGTCTCCCTACCAAATAAATAAAAACCTAAAAAAAACCAAAATAAATAAAAAAATAAAAAAAATTTAAATGAGTGAATATAAAACTTTATAAACCTTGATATCTGGGGTGTACATACACCTGAATATATATATATATATATATATATATATATATATATATAT
>NW_024014662.1:0-536 GCF_000499745.2 Eimeria mitis
TTTGCCAAGGCGGAAAGATGAATGTTGCAGCCACAATTCAATATCGGCAAGTGGGATTATGATTAATCTTGGCGGCGCATGAGACGTCGCCATTCCGGAAGATTCTTACCAGAACACCTTCAACAGACGGCAACGCTGCATTTAACAGTTAGTTTTGAATCATACCTTGCAAAATTCCTAACCAGATAATCTTGCACTTTTGTATTTGCATGGAATACAGTCCTGCCTTTAAACGAGAGTGCAACACCTGCTAGCGCCTTGCACATTCCCAAGGTCTGAGCAATCGATGTTGCAGCCGTACAAAACGACATGTTGGGGGCAATCGCGGCACATAAGAGTCAGCAAGGCCATTGTTGCCCATTTCAAGCACTACCAACGCTGCTTGTAAGCTTGCCAAACCAAGCATACTCATTGTCAAACACCGTAGCAGCCCCCTGGCGCAATTCTACTCCCTGGAAATGGCTGCGCCTTACGGGAGCTCGAGGTGCTAAGCCACCAATGAGCACAGGAATCATGAGCCGCCAACCAGGCGGTCG
>NW_024014663.1:0-536 GCF_000499745.2 Eimeria mitis
TATATATATAATATATATATATATATATATATATATACATATATATATTAATTTAGAGTGTATAATAGACTAAATAACTACCTAACTAAATGAAGAGTATATATCTACCTACTTATATTTATTTATCTATATATTTACATTTATATTTATTTATTTATTTATTTATTTATATTTATTTATTTATATTTATATTTATATTTATATTTATATTTAGGGTGTATAATCAAAGAGGCCCCCATACCCTTGTCTCGGTATATCTACCGCCCAGGGGGGAGAGACAAAGACAGGCGAGAAGTAGCCAGCTGTCGGGCCTTCTTTCTTTTGTCTGCAAAAAAAAACAAAATAAATTTAATTAATTTAATTTATTTGTTTATTTATTTATTTATTTATTTATTTATTTTTGTTGTGGGGCCTTCTTTCTTTTGTCTGTAAAAAAAAAACAAAATAAATTTAATTTATTTGTTTACTTATTTATTTAGTTTTTTTGTTTTTTTGTTTTTTTGTTTTTTTGTTTTTTTTTTTTTTATTATTTATTT
>NW_024014664.1:0-536 GCF_000499745.2 Eimeria mitis
GGGTGCATGGTTTCACATATGTTCAGGTGAAGGTTGTGTAATGCACTTTGAAGCTGTACGGAGGAAGCGTCCTTTTCTTGCTTTATGAACGTCCCTAGGCGTACGGTCGCATTCCCTGTGTTCAAACACAAGCCAAAACAGTACATGCCCACGCAACCGACGCCATTTCATTCGCAATACAAGGCTTCACCATGCAAGCGACGCAGGTTCATCCTTCCGAGTGCTGTTGGGACCTGCAAAGCCACGGGCGGCGATTCTGTATCTAAGACGGTGTTTTCAGACGCGGCTTCGCCGTGGACGTCATCCCCAACTTTTTGTCGACGATGCGCAACCGTCACCTGAAGACAGCTTGCGTCGCGAGGCAGTTTTCTCCTGTTGCCGAGCCAGGTACGGATAAGGAAGAGTACAAGCAGTGTTTTTGCCGCATATTTTGTACAGTGGGCAGAAGTTGTGGAGCGCTTGTTGCGACCTGTACAGTTGCCTAACCAACGGACGAATTGGCAGCATTTCCCTCTTTACCATGTGTTTCGCAACAG
>NW_024014665.1:0-536 GCF_000499745.2 Eimeria mitis
GCGCCAGCTGCAGGTTGATGCTGGAGCGGTCTCCACTGCTACGGGGCATAACCACTGCGAAACCGAATAACGCTGCCGTGGCAAACAACACTTGTCCCATCGCCGCATTCTGCCTAACACCTTTCACGCAACGCCAGCCAAAAGCTGCGCTCCATCCAACTGCCCCATTAACCAGACGATCACTGCGGTAGCACCTCTCTCCGCTGCTTATATTTTGGCGGTCTGGCGCCGTACTTGCTGGGAGCCCATTCAGCATGCAAATCCCTCCCCCACTGCTGATGCATACTACACCTAAGACGTAGTCAGACAAGCTTGATTGAACGGGGCGAGTACTGACGAGCCCAAAGCCAGGGCCCAATACTTTCCACATCGGCTCCTGTACGTACAGACCCTCATGTACACATGCAACTCTAACTCAGACCCCACAACAAGCAGGCCTGTGTCACAGTCACCGCAGCAATTCCATCGCCACGCTGCGGGAACACTTGCGCTACGCCGTGCACTACAGCAACAAGCTTTCACTTGAGGCAAGGAAA
>NW_024014666.1:0-536 GCF_000499745.2 Eimeria mitis
CAGCACAAGTTGAGCGGGACGTGCGCTGTGTCTGAGTTTTGTTGTTTTGGGGCATCTTCTCACCTTATGGTGGCTCGAGGAAAGAAACGGAAGTTGGAGTCGTTGTCTGTACACCAGAGGGCGTTCGGCAGGCACGAATGGGAGCAGAAAGAAGGCATGAAATATATCGCGTACCCTTCAGGCGACTGGTGATGCTCAAAGCAGTTGTGTAGCCACACCTACGAAACCAAACACAGCTTGTTTCAGTGCATCATCGGGTGTACATACAACTCCCATCGTCTGCTTTACTTTTTAATTCTAAGGATGTTACTCACTTGAATCATTATCTCCATGTCGAGGTACTCCACCATTCCGCGTAAACCCATGCAGTCCACGAGAGTAACCGCTGCGGGTTGCAACCACCCCAAACACAGCAGCAGCAGCAACAAGAACAGCAGCTGCAACAGGAAGCAAAGCACTCTGCTTGACGACAGTTTCTGCACTACATTCAAGCTGCGGTTACCTTCAATGCTGGGCTTCACCGTCTCAGGTATAAA
>NW_024014668.1:0-536 GCF_000499745.2 Eimeria mitis
ATTTAAAAAGTTTTATCGAAAACTTTTTACTTTCTCTCTTCTGGCTTTTGTGAGCCTGACTCTTGCAGCTGATGTAGTCTGTACGGCGGTCAACAACCGCCATTTGTGTATTTCTTTTCTGTATAAAATAAAAAAAGAAAACTCTTTTTAAATATTATTTTATTTAAACTTTATTTACGATACTCTGCCTCATATGCAGCGAGGAGAAGAAAAACTAACTAACTATAACAAACCCCCTATTATACACTACACCGCTTACCGCTATCACACCAGGCACCAAAGCGAAAATAGCGTCGCCGTTTGTTTTTTTTATTGTTTTTTATTTTATTTTATTTTATTTTATTTTATTTTATTGTTTATTTTATTATTTATTTTATTTTATTTTATTTTATTTTGTTTTGTTTTGTTTGTTTGTTAACAGCTAATGAAGTGGCTACAGCTGCGCCTACTGCTGCACGTACTGCAGCACCTGTACTCCCGTTGTGCTTGCTATGAAACATAAAGATGAAATGACATATATATATATGTATATATAT
>NW_024014669.1:0-536 GCF_000499745.2 Eimeria mitis
ATTCGATGAAAAAGACAGAAAGCATCCGCAGCCGGGCTTGCCATGCCATGCTATCTGTCGTGATGATGAGGCTCTCGCTCGTCGGGCGGTTGTGGGATCTTGCTTCGCAAGCCCTGAGCGCTCACAGATGCATTCTCGTCTATTTATCCCCCCGTATTATTTTTTGATTTGTATCAAGGAGCAGAATGTAGTTATGCGTATTATAGCTAGTCCAACTTGCAAACTAAAACGGCTTTGCCAGCCGATTGGCTGTTTGCAGTTCACCGGGGAAATCAATTTTTGAATTTGCACTGAAGGGTCCATTACGAAACCCAGAGAAGCGATTGATGAGTGCATGGATGGGTGCATTATGGTATTATGGCAACGAATTGATATATTTCTTTGGACGAAGGTACTTTCTTCTTTCTGCTCTTACCCGGTGCAATGGCGTAGCCATGTTGCAAGCGCGAACTCTGCTTTTAGTAGAGCAGGTGCTCCTTTTCATAATTTAAGCCCCGTAAACCGCAGGGACTGCCCTTGCAGGGACTACAAAATGA
>NW_024014670.1:0-536 GCF_000499745.2 Eimeria mitis
ATTAAACCCATTAAAAAGAAACAAAGGACCTCATCAGCTAGGTCCGTGTATTCTGTCTCTTTTCTTCTTTCTCTTCCTGGGTGGTTGCTGGTCTGCTCGCCTTATGCCCCACCCATCCACTCTGGCGTTGCTTGGCCTTTGTGTTTTTTCTTGTTTCTCTGTTGGTTGCTGAGGTTTTTTGAATTGTTTCAGTTCTTATCAGCAGTAATCAATCAAACTTTCGGTTGTCTTCTTCTTGGCTCGACCTGAGAGCGCCTGTCTCTCTCCCCTTTTTCTCTCTCTCTCTCTCCTGGTGTTGTTGCAACAGCATCCAGGGGCCGAAGGACATCATCAGCACCACCAGCTGCTGCTGCTGCTGCTGCTGCTGTTGGTGCAGCATTTGTATGTCTTTATTGCAGTAGTGTGTATTGTTATTTCTCTTTCATTCGTGTAAAAGGAAATGGAAAAGATTGACGCAACGTCCAAAAAGGAGGTAGACGCCCTTGGGGATGTCCCTCCCCCCCGCTTTACTCCTCGCAGCTGCTGTCTACCTGCAG
>NW_024014671.1:0-536 GCF_000499745.2 Eimeria mitis
GCTGCTGCCTTCTTGTATATTTAATTTGATTTTATTTTTTGCTTCTTCTGAGGGAAGACGCAGCAGCAGCAGCAACTGCATCAACGGCAGCAACTGCAGCAGCAACAGCAGCAGCAGCAGTTGCTGCAGCAGCAGCAGCAGTTTAACAATCGATGCTTGCTGCATCGACTTCTCCATACCAACAGCCTCATCTGCATCGGCAGCAGCAGCAGCAGCAACAACAGTAACAGCAGCAGCAGCAGCAACAGCAGCAGCTGCAGCAGCAGCAGCAGCTGCAGCAGCTGTAGCAGCAGCAGCAGCAGCAGCAGCCCATGCGCATTGAGCCTCTTATTCTGGTTTCTCCGCTCTAGAGACAATCGCGAAGGTTCTGCTGCTGCTGCTGCTGCTCTTGCTTTGCGTTGCTGCTGCTGCTGCTGCTGCTGCTGCCGCAGATGATGCCGCTTACTGCTGCTGCTGCATGCCCCCCCAGAAGGCTGCAGCAGCCTCTAAGGCTGGGGCTTAGTGCACGCCTGCAGCAGCAGCAGCAGCAGCAGCAG
>NW_024014672.1:0-536 GCF_000499745.2 Eimeria mitis
TTATGAGTACATTTCGGTGTTAATAAAATATTTATTTTTATATTTTTAATACAAAAAAATATTTGCTGCTGAAATAATTTATTTGGCTATTTTGCTTATATTTTTTAATTTATTTTTTTATTTTATTTTTATTTTATTTTATTTTTTTATTATTTTTATTTTATTTTTATTTTTATTTTATTTTTGTTTTTGCTTCGTTTTTATTTTACTTTTGTTACGCGCCGAAAAATAAATTATTTTAGTGGCTGCCTGATGATAGAGGGATATAAGCAACGTACACAACAGCACAGTGCTGCTGCTGCTGCTGGTTCTGCTGCTGCTGGTGCTGCTGCTGTTGCTGCTGCTGCTGCTGCTTCTGCTGGTGCTGCTGCTGCTGCTGGTGCTGCTGCTGCTGCTGGTGCTGCTGTTCCTGCTGTTGCTGCTGTCTGTACACCTCAGCTGTTGCTGCTGTCGATACACCCGAAGTCCGGGCGCCAAGGCAACCAGCAGCAGCAGCAAGGAGCAGCAGCAGCAACAGCAACAACAGCAATGAGCAG
>NW_024014673.1:0-536 GCF_000499745.2 Eimeria mitis
GACGGGTGCAAATTGTTTTCGAGGCAGTGTTGGGCCTCCTCTTTAACAGTGGTGCATGGCACACATACACGCCAAGGTGGGTTTAGTTTGTTCCGGTGACTGTGCGCTTTCCCAGCTGTACGCGCGTGCCGATTTTCCGCGTTGCAGTTAAGACTTTGGTCAGTGCATTTTGGCCGGAGCGCCGCGGACTCAATGAAGGGGGAAAACTGTTGACGATGGACGGCATGTGCCCTAGCCGATTGGTGCTAACCAGGCACGCTTATATTTGCCTCGACAGGATATTTGTTGTGGCATATTGCCCTGGTTGGAATGTTGCACGGTTGCGTTGCGAGTGTTGCATGAACGGTTTGCAATATTTGGTTGTTCATTTGTCGGATGCTAGCTTGAAGTTTTCTCAGGCAAAAAATGGGTCATATTCGCCTACCGTGTATTGGGTGTGTGCGTGTTAGCCAGCTCGTCATTGAACATAGCACAGTATGGTGCGTATGGATTGGTAAAGCAAGTGTGTTGTTGATTTTTGAGCATTTGGGTGTACT
>NW_024014674.1:0-536 GCF_000499745.2 Eimeria mitis
ATAACATATAAAATATAAATATAATATATATATATATTATGTATAATATATATAATATATCTATAAAGCAGACATATAAGTACATGCATAAATACACACAAACAACCAACCAAACAACCAAACAAAAAACCAAAAAAACAAACAAAAAAACAAACAAAAATATAAATGTGTGCATGCAGGGTGTATTGTTATACGGTCCCCCTGGAACAGGAAAAACGTTGTTAGCTCGTGCAGTAGCTCATCATACAGAGTGTACATTTATAAGAGTTTCAGGGGGAGAGCTAGTACAGAAGTATATAGGTGAGGGTAGCCGCATGGTGCGAGAGTTGTTTATTATGGCCCGCATGCATGCACCCTCAATTATATTTATTGATGAAATAGATTCTATTGGCTCACAAAGAAGCGAACATGAACACGGAGACTCAGAAGTACAAAGAACTATGATGGAGCTTCTTAATCAACTCGATGGATTCGAAAGCACTAAAAATATTAAAGTAAGTTGTTTTATTTCTCTTTTATTCTGTTTTATTTTTTTT
>NW_024014676.1:0-535 GCF_000499745.2 Eimeria mitis
TACATATATATATATATATGTATATCGTGGCTAGGAGACAGCCAGAAAGTAAGAGTGTCTCTGCTTATATGTTTTATAGTTTAATCAAATAAGCAAATAGAAGAAAATATTTTTAGGGTTTAGGGTCTAGGGTTTAGGGTTTAGGGTTTAGGGTTTATTTCTTTTTTCTGAATCAATAGAGTCAAGAATAAAGGGAAAAGAAATACAAAAATTCTTTCTATTTGCTTCGTTTTAATTTATTTTATTTTATTTTATTTTATTTTATTTTATTTTATTTTATTTTATTTTATTTTATTTTATTTGCCGACGTTTGTTTGTGTTTTATTAAATACAAGAGAAGAGTGTAGACGGGCGATAGACTTCATATGCTTCCTGGCTATATATATTGCATGCATGCATGCATATAAAATATATATGAATATAATCACGAACTTTTGTTGAGGGCCCCAAAGAGTAATAAAATATAAAATAAACACAACCCCACCATGGGAGATTAATATTATGTGTATTAAAAAAAAAAAAAAAAATATATATA
>NW_024014677.1:0-535 GCF_000499745.2 Eimeria mitis
CCTTTCTTCTTGAGAGCACAAAGCTGTACGAATGTGGAGATTTGTTTATACAGTACTCAAATGTATATTTTGTTTCACTTGTCGCTGAGGAACGTGTGTGTTCTGGATCCAGAGCATGCTGTAGGATCGTGGGTTTCAATCGCGATCGAGCAGTTTGTTGCTCCCTACACTCACACGATGTAGTGGAAGGTGCCGTTTGCTGAGCTTTTCTATTTGCAACGAATCCAGCAGTTTGCTTTCTCTTTCTGCTCCCGGCCGCATACTGGTTCCCGGTGAGATGCAATGGGCACACTTTGCTGCTGCCCATGGAAGCGATCAGGTGAACTGGCGTGGTCGAGTTGTCTTTCATAAAATTGCTGCTTGAGCCTGCGCTACGTCGCAGTGGATGCATCGATTCAGGTAACGTGAGTACAGCAACACCGATGTGATTCCGATGGAACTAAAGTTCGTGCGCTGCTGCCAAGCGCCCACAGCGCCCTCTCGCTGCAGGCAGGGGGCGTTCAAAACTGGAGTTTCAGGGTTCATGGGCGGTTGG
>NW_024014678.1:0-535 GCF_000499745.2 Eimeria mitis
GTACATAACATAGCTCGCTGTCAATACTTGAAAACGTCCGACACAAATAACAGCGGAGTCCCCGCTGCTTCCTACACTGCCCTGCAAACATGTCAAGCGTTCACTGATCGTCTGTAATCTTCGACTCTGCCTCGTAATTGCATAGCGCACCGCCGGAAACCCTCCCGCATGACGATATCAAGAACAAGCGCGAAAAAGCAAAATAAACTTCCACTTTTTCTAACAGCATATTTACACAAAAATGCGCACTCATGCACGCATATATCCATGCATGGCATCAGCCACCCTGAAACATAGAGGTAGCCATAACCGCATCTGCGAAATGAGTTGGCTTCGCTGGTTTCAGACTCTGCTACGTCCCTTTCACCAAACGTTCGTGCGGCCGCGACTGCACCTGCCCTTCCTGTAAAACTATACAACATACTGCCTGGGGTGTAGTATTTTTCTGCGCCGACTCTATAGGAAAATATGTATGCACTTGTGACCGCATCATTGCACGAAGTTGGCGGCCAAACTGTGCCGAGCAGTTCCCGGG
>NW_024014679.1:0-534 GCF_000499745.2 Eimeria mitis
TTATATATTATATTATATTAAATAATATTATATTTATAGTAAGAAATAATATAATATGAAGAAGAAGAAGAAGGAAAAAAGAAAAAGAGAAGGAGAGAAAAACACCAAAAACTACAATAACAACAACTAACAACAACATAGGTGATGGTTGCTGCGTTGCTGCTTGCTGTTGACGTTAGCAGCAGCAGCAGCAGCAGCAGCAGCAGCAGCAATAGCAGCAGCAGCAGCAGCAGACTGCAGCAGCAAGCTGTCTGCTGCAGGTCCGTCGAGAGCCGGCCCGCTGTGAAGACGATGGAAATGTATGAACGAAGAAAACACCAAAAAGAAAACAAAATAAACAACAAAACCGCCAAAAAAAACAAATAAAGAGACAAAAAACGAAAAAAAAAAACGAGCAGATAAACAAGCAACAATCTAAACAAACAAAGATACAACCAACCCTCCATCCAAAAAACCAAATAAAAAGCAAAAAAAATAAAAAAAAGAAGAAAATAAGTGTTGACGAAGAGAGAGAGAAACAGCCGCAGTGTGTAT
>NW_024014680.1:0-534 GCF_000499745.2 Eimeria mitis
AGCAGCCGCCTCCGTTGCTGCAGCTGCTGCTGCTGCTGCAGCTGCTGCTGCTGCTGCAGCAGCTGCAGCAGTTGGTGTAGCTGCTGCAGCAACAGCTGCTGCAGCAGCTGCTGTTGCAGTAGCTGCAGCAACAGCTAGCAGCAGGAGCAGCAGCAACAGCAGCTGGAGCAGCTGCAGCCGCTGCAGCAGCCACAGCAGCAGCAACACTAGCTGCAGCAAATACTGCAGCAGCAGCAGCAGAAACATCAGCAGCAGCTGCAACAGCTACTGTACCTGCGGCATCAGCAGCAGCAAGAGCTGCTGGACCAGCAACAGCAGCAGCAGCAGCAGCAGCTGCTGCAGTAGCTGCAGCAGCAGCAGCTGCTGCAGCAACAACAACAGCAGCACCAGCATAAGCAGCTGCACTACCTGCAGCAGCAGCAACAACAACAACAACAGGAGCACGAGCACCAGCAGCTGCACTAGCAGCAGCAGCAGCAACAACAGCAGCAGCAGCAGCAGCAACAACAGCAGCAGCAGCAGCAGCAGCAGCAG
>NW_024014681.1:0-534 GCF_000499745.2 Eimeria mitis
TGTGAACTACACATTTCTGGACACGTACCACCTCTTGATGCAGCAGTTGCTGCTGCTCTTGCTGCTGCTGAAGACTTGGGTGCAGCAACTCCCCCCATATTTTTATGGTTAAGATCACGGCTAGTATGTCGCGTGTTGCTGCTGCTGCTGCTGCATGTGCTGCTGCTGCTGCTGCTGCTGCTATTACTGTTCGTTCCTCCCCCCCCCCTGCCCGCCCCTGCTGCTGTACCCTTGGGGGCGTCTAGCTGGGTGTGGGGGGCCCCCGGGGCCCCCTGGGCCCCCTGGGCCCCCGGGGGGCCCCCCACACCCCTTGCATGTTTATTTATTTTTTTGATTGCTTTGAGCTGCAGACGACGAACGTGGTTGAACTGCTCTTCTGATAGAAAAGGGAGAATTGCGGTGTACCCTAGGAAGGGGTTGTGGGCCTCGAGGGGCCTCCCCGGGAGCCCGAGGGGTTTGGGGCCCCCTGCTGCGGCCTCCATGGTTCTGTTGACCTGCTGCCAAACTGAATATAATCTTTCACAGCTATCATCA
>NW_024014682.1:0-534 GCF_000499745.2 Eimeria mitis
CGTAGCATGGTCTGCCTGCAGTTAGCACAGGAGCCTTCACGTGGGCTTGGTAGGTCGCGTGTAAGCAAATGCAAACGTTCTATAAGTGTATTAAGAGGTAAAGAATGCAATAAGGGAAGCTTCAGCGAAGCTTTATTGTGTGGACGCGTGAGGCTGGCTCGTATTACCAGCCGCAGTGAGGGGCGCTGCAACCCCATTTCAGGCTGCCACCTCTCCGCAACACCCAGGCCTGTGCTCAATGCCCAGGACGCCTGCAGACAGGGGAAGGAGGTCAGCTCCTTTTGGGAAACTCTTATTTCAAGTCTTTAGCTAGACTACAGCTCGCGTCTGCCCTTGTCTAGGGCCAGAGAGCAAACGTTATACCCTCAAAGGCGCACAAAAACCAGAGACGCAAACCGCTGTTTGAATAACGCGCTTACTTAACACCGTCAAGCACAGTCCGTCTCCTAGTTCCGTATGTACAGTTCTTTATGCATAGCACCAACCGATCACACGCCCATACGGCCGATCGTTTTCTCGTCGCCGTAGCGACAG
>NW_024014683.1:0-534 GCF_000499745.2 Eimeria mitis
CTGCGCTGCCCTTTGCCATGCGCGATTTGGCCTTAGACGTATCGGTGTGCCGTGCCGTTTTGTAGAAAACGTACCGATCTACGCGCAGGCAAACGGCACCGTTTGCCCGCTTGCATGCAGGCAAGTTACCCATAGTCTCTGCAAATTCAAATGGGGTGTAATCAAGGCGCAGCTTGGAACAAGACGACTTCTACAACTGCTGCACGTGTAGAAGAAGTCCTCCTAGCAGCAAGTACGCCGGTGCCGGATGCGCACACCAATCCATGGGGTTTGACCCCGCCGCTGCCGAAAAGGGACAGCCAGAACCTGTTGAAACCGTGACATCTCCCAGCAATAGGCCTGCGTGGTCGGGAAGGTGGTTAGAGCATACCTTGGTATAGGATAACTGCTTTTGTCTTGGTAGTTGCTCACGATGTATGGGCTAGGTGACTGAAGCTTGCTCTTCCTGGCGCTCAGGATACACGGATCAAATTGGAGTGTGTCTACCGTCTTCACAAATCGCGGATGGGAATCAGGTATAGTCGATATAATAAT
>NW_024014684.1:0-534 GCF_000499745.2 Eimeria mitis
CGCACAGCTTCTGCTGCAGCAAGCAGAGCTGCTCGTGCTGCTGCTGCTGCTGCGGGGTGTATAGACACCCAAACCGTTCGCTGCACCTCCCCAGCAGCAGCAGCCTTAAAGAAGAAATCACAAGGGCCTATCAGCATTGTTTTCTGCTGCTGCTGCTGCTGCTGCTGCTGCTGCTGCTGCTGCAGCGGCTGCTGCTGGTGCAGCAGCAGCATGCGGCCTTGCTGCGCGCCCGCGCGTACTGCTTTGTTGCTGAGTATGGCTGCGTCAGCACCGCAGCGGCGCAGCAGCAGCAGCAGCAGCAGCAGGGGCCCCTGCAGCTGCAGCAGATAAAAGTAAGAAGCATCGTGTATTGTTGCTAGCTGTCTTGCTGCTCGCAGCAGCCGCCGCTGCATGCGCTGCGTGGGGTGTACAGACAGACTAAAGCC
Source organism: Eimeria mitis (assembly GCF_000499745.2). Lineage (NCBI taxonomy): Eukaryota > Apicomplexa > Conoidasida > Eucoccidiorida > Eimeriidae > Eimeria > Eimeria mitis. The sequence continues at coordinate 426 of NW_024014684.1, forward strand.
CCAAAGCGGCAGCATGCGAAAGCGGCGAACATGGTACAGGTGCGTCTGCAGCCACCGCAGCTTCCCGCTGCTGCTGCTGCTGCTGCTGCTGCTGCTGCTGCTGCTGCTG
>NW_024014685.1:0-534 GCF_000499745.2 Eimeria mitis
ATATATATATATATATATATATATATATATATATATATATATATATATATATATTTATATATATATATATGTCATCAGAAGCAGCAGCAGCAGCAGCAGCATCATCAGCAGCAGCACCATCATCAGAAGCAGCAACAGCAGCAGCAGTAACAGCAGCAACAGCAGCAGCATCAGCAGCAGCATCACCAGCAGCAGCAGTAACAGCAGCAGCAGCATCACCAGCAGCAGCAGCATCAGCAGCATCAGCAGCAACAGCAGCATCAGCATCAGGAAGTATAAATTTACATCTATATAAACTATTGGCGTTGTTATCTGAATCTGTTTTTGTATTTTTATTTATTTCTTTTTCTATTTTCTCCCCATGTATACATTCTTTTATTCTCCCCACCATAAATGAAGGAGAAAAAGAAGCAGCAACGAGAGCCTTTAATATAAGTGCATCAGCAGCAAACTGCTGCTCAACCGCTGCTGCTGCTGCTGCTGGATCATAAGCTGTTGCTGCGTTAAACTCATACACATCTACACCCCTACCAC
>NW_024014686.1:0-534 GCF_000499745.2 Eimeria mitis
AACTAGCTAGCTAGCTAGCTAGTTAGATACACACACAGCTTATTACCTTGCAGGCTAGCTAGCTAGCTAGCTAGCTATGTAGCTAGCTAGGTAGCTAGCACCACACACAGCATATCACATAGCTAGCTAGCTAGCTAGCTAGCTAGCTAGCTGCAGAGGTGTCTGCGAAGGCGCAGCACCAGATTTCTCCTGCAGCTACAACTCAGCAGCCTAGGCTGCACCAAACAGCAACCCTTTGGCCTACAGCTAGCTAGCTAGCTAGCTAGCCAGCTGGCTAGCTAGCTAGCTAGCTAGCTAGCTGGGTAGCTACACTGCTAGCTAGCTAGCTAGCTAGCTGTGCTCACAGCTAACGTGAGGGGGCCGGGGCAAACACTGCAAACGTTTCGTTTTAATTCCTTACAGACAAAGCTGCTGCTGCTAGTTGCTGCTGCTGCTGCTAGTTGCTGCTGCTGCTGCTGCTATCTGTTGCTGCTGCTGTTGCTGCTGTCTCTTGCTGCTGCTGTTGCTGCTATCTGTTGCTGCTGCTGCTGCTGC
>NW_024014688.1:0-534 GCF_000499745.2 Eimeria mitis
TCCTGTTGGATGTCACGACATGTGCAGATATTGCTATTTGTTGGATGTGGTGGAACTGCGCGCGACCGGCATGAGGTGCATGCAGTCAATGAGCACAAAACCTGGGAGTGCAGCACAGGCGTAGCTAAGGCTAACCCGGCTTCGTTGACTAGGAAGTACGCCCGTTGCTTTGAAATAGGTGCGGTTTTGAAAATGCATTCCTACGGTCTGGCGGGCGGCACATCAGGAGCACACGAAACCGCTTTTGGCTAGCCGCAAATGTTGCACAGCGGCGCCGGGGTGCGCCCTCCTTGAAGACAGACGAAAATGTGTGTTTGATCGCATGTAATCATGAATAAGTAGGGGTGCATGTACCGGACCAGCGGGGGCTTCGGTTGCTCCGGCAGAGCGAGTTCCCATTGTGTTTGCAGGAAGCAGTCTGCAATGTATACTCCCGGTGAGGATTCTGCAGTGACGTGTCACATGAAACCTCCCTCAGCTCAGGTACACAAACCGACGCGTGGGGTTTTGACCAGATTTTGCCTGGGTGCTCAT
>NW_024014689.1:0-533 GCF_000499745.2 Eimeria mitis
GCTAGCTAGCTAGCTGCCCCCGAGCAAGTAACTCGTGCGGTGCCTCGCGCCAGAAACTGCTGTTGCTGCTTCACCAACGATCATTTACCACCACCAGCTGCTGCAGCAGCACCAGCTGCAGCAGCGGCACCAGCTGCAGCAGTAGCTGCAGCAGCAGCACCAGCTGCAGCAGCAGCAGCAGCAACAACGTCAGCTGCAGCAGCAGTAGCAGGGGTTTATGAGTGCCCCAGAGCGGTGTGGTTTATTTGTTTTGCGTGGGGGCGGATTTATCTTTTGTTATAAACCTCCTCACCCTGTCTCGAGGGTTTAGGGTTTAGGGTTTAGGTTTGCTGTTGCAGACAAAGCAAAAAGGCTCAGCAGCAGCAGCAGCAGCACTAACAGCAGCAGCAGCACCCGCACCAACAAAAGCAGCAGCAGCAGTACCAACAGCAACACCTGCACCAACCAGAGCAGCACCAGCAGCAGCAGCACCAGCAGCAGCAAGAGCAGGACCAGCAGCAGCAGCAACAGCAAGAGCAGCAGCAGCAGCAGCA
>NW_024014690.1:0-533 GCF_000499745.2 Eimeria mitis
CTTACATGAACCTCAGGAGCCAGCAGCTGCGTAGCGTAGCCTGTAGCGTTTTGCTTGTGTGAGGGTGGTTCGTGTATTCTTACTTGCATGCAAGCTGGTGAGTGCCAACTAGTCAACTAATTCCTCAACATTCACTTATAGTGTATATACATGCACCAATAGGACTTTCTTGTGCATGCATGCGGGCTTGTGCTGCAGCACGAGTTGCAACAGGGTGCGTTGCAGCTCGCGCCAAGCCAGCTCCTCTGTGAAGGCCCCAGACACTTACGCCACCAGCCCCAGGCCGCTTGGTGACGGGAGAGGAGGCCAGCTATCTATGGAAAACTTTTATCTCAAGGATTTCAACTCTGTCGCAGCTCAGCGCTGCCTTTAAAGAACACCGAGGATCTGCGTTGCATGGTCTGAGTGGAGTTTGTTTGGTTATATATCAGGTCGGGTACAGTTTTCAGCAATTGCCCGCAGTGTTAGTGCATGCAGGAAAAGGGGCTTTCTTATCCATGCATCTGGGGCTGCCGTGCTGCGCAGGGTGATGC
>NW_024014691.1:0-533 GCF_000499745.2 Eimeria mitis
TTGTTACTTCCTCTTGCTTTCTATTACTCTTTTTTTTTTGTTTGTTTTTTTGTTTAGTTGTTTTGTTTTGTTTGTTTATTTTTTTGTTTGTTTTATTTTTTTATTTCACTTTTTTTTTTTATTTTGTTTGTGTATTGGGTTGCTGCTGTTCCTATGTGTTTTTTTCTTTTATTTATTTTTTATTTATTTATTTATTTATTTATTTATATATATTTAGTTTTTTTCTCTCTATAGTTTTTGTTTATTTATATAATTATATATCTATGATATTGTATGTATTTGTATGTTTTTTATTGTTTTATTTCTCTATAACATTGTTTATATATTTTGGGTTTAATATATTTATAATATAATACATTATATTTATATTTTATTTTTTATATTTATATTTTATTTTTTATATTTATTGTTTGTTTGTTGCTTTATACACAGACAAAAAGAGACAGAAGAAACACAAACTGTTGCTGAGGTGCCTATACACCCCAGCATGGAGCCGCTGCATGCATCTGCTGCTTCCAGCCCCAGAGATGCAG
>NW_024014692.1:0-533 GCF_000499745.2 Eimeria mitis
CGAGGGGAGCAAATCCTCCAGGCAGTGCATCTGCAGCAGCAGCACAGTACTGGCAGCAGCAGCAGCAGCAGCTTGCGCGTGCAGCCTGCTGCAGCAGCGCCTCTCTATCGGGATCCATATTCAGCCCCTGAGGCATCCAGGGGGCCCCTGGGGGGGCCCCTGGGGGCCCCCAGAGGTCTGGGGGCTGCAGCAGCTCCTGTCGTGTTGCTGTTTGCTGCTGCTGCTGCTGCTGCTGCTGCTGTTGCTGCTGCTGCCTCTCCGTCTGCTGGTGAGTGTACAGAAGCAGCAGCAGCTCACGATCCCCCGGCTGCGGCGGCAGCGGCGGCAGCAGCAGGGGAGGCGGAAAGACAGCAGCAGCAGCCTTTGGCTCTGCTGTATCCTGCAGCAACCACACACGCATGCACCTGCAGCAGCAACGTTCTACTATGAACATCTAGAAGCACAAACAGCAGCAGCAACAGCAACAGCAGCAACAACAGCAGCAGCAGCAACAGCAGCAGCAGCAGCAGCAACAGCAGCAGCGGCAATAACAG
>NW_024014693.1:0-533 GCF_000499745.2 Eimeria mitis
TGAATAACTGTGTCGTCAGCAACAAACGCCTCAACGTCTCCATTAAAAAAGGAGAAGAAAAACATGCAGCCCTGCATCTTCTCTCCCCCGCAGCAACACAACAGGCAACCAAGAGACAGCAGCAGCAGCAGCAGCAGCAACAGCAGCAGCAACAGCAACAACAGCAACAACAGCAACAGCAGCAGCAGCCGCAACAACAGCAGCAACAACCCCAGCAGCAGCAGCAACACATGCCCCTCCAGCAGCAACACAACTTCCAGCCCCAACACAGCCTCCCCCAGCAGCAGCAGCAGCAACCTTATTGCGTCCCTTCTGTGTGCGCCCCCGTGCAGCAGCAGCAGGATAACCACAATGACACAGTAGCAGTGACAACAGCAGCAGCAGCAGCAGCAGCAGCACCAGCAGCAGCAACAGTAGTTGGATATAACACTCCCCAACAGCTGTCCCCTTACGCAACGCAACAGCAACACCCCTTCCCGCAATGTTAAGGCATCAACAAGTAGCCACAGCTGCACCAGAAACTGCTGCTGCAG
>NW_024014694.1:0-533 GCF_000499745.2 Eimeria mitis
GGCAGCGATTCAGCTGATTATCTGAGACAGACCAAATACAAGGCGACAGTCTCGTTGTTTTCTGTACAATCTGGGCTTACAGAAGAAGACATTTCATCATGCTTTCGACTACCAGGTTGACGCTGGTACCACTCCTAACTACCGTCAATTGCTGCAGGAGGCCGTTGAGGAGGGATTGGCAGCCTTCGAGTAAGGAAATGCTGTTGCCGTATTCACCCCCATACAGACAAGTCCCATCGCTCTTCTCTGTATAGCGAAACGCGATCATGATACATACCCAGCAGCTAATCAGCCTCACGGCCTCCTGTCCAGCCAACATATCACTTTTGCGTGTGCTGTCCTGTGTTATGTTAACACTTCTTCCAGCAAAAAAACATACCCTCAGAAAGAAACCCAGTGGCAAACAATTTGGAATAAAGTTGAGGGTGCCAATTTGGCATATCTGCTTGGATCTGAGAGCACCAGAATCGGCTGCGTTATTGGAAGGTGTGTCGCAGTAACAACTGGGACTGATCCGCAACCAGATCAAACAG
>NW_024014695.1:0-533 GCF_000499745.2 Eimeria mitis
CCCCAATCGCTACAACCGAACGCCAGACAGTAATATTGCCCAAGCTAAGATATAAGGGTGCCTCCCTTAGCGACAAACAGCCATGCCAGACATCACCCTTCGTCAAACTTTTCCACCCCTTTACACTGTTTGCGCCACCTCGCTAGCGATCGAAATGCGAAGATGAACATACAGCTACCTAGCTGCCATCACACCTACACTCCCACGGCACAATGCGTGAACCATCTCACATCCCAAAGCATAAGGCAGCGAAAATGCATATGGACACGATGCTTCACCCAAGATTCAGTTTGCTATAAGCATGCATACTGCTCATCCCCTGTAGTGGTATTAAGCGTTCTGCGGTGACTCTGATATTCGTCGCAGCCTCAGAAGTCCATAGATGCCCAATGCCCGATATAGCCACTGCTCCCATGAGTCTGGAACCCACGCTCTTGACCAAGGCACAAGGCATTCCATGTGCACCCTACAAAGCTAGAGCTACCGACGCTAGACACATACAGTTCGTTCACGCAACGCTTGCGGAGAGTTGG
>NW_024014696.1:0-532 GCF_000499745.2 Eimeria mitis
TCATCGACCTCTGGGGCCGCTGCTACGAGCAAACCGTCATCTGCAAACGAGTAAGCTCTATAGCTAGCTGCATAGCTAGCTGGGTAGCTAGCTGGATAGCTAGCTGGATAGCTAGCTGGATGGCTAGCTGGATAGCTAGCTCGATAGCTAGCTGGGTAGCTAGCTGAGTAGCTAGCTGGATGGCTAGCTGGATAGCTAGCTGACTAGCTAGCTGGATAGCTAGCTGGATGGCTAGCTGGATAGCTAGCTGGGTAGCTAGCTGATTAGCTAGCTAAGTAGCTAGCTGACCAGCTGCACAGCTAGCTGGACAGCTAGCTCAAGAACTAGCTAAGCAGATAGCTGAGCGGCTGTCCCCTGTCTCCTGCTGAGAGAATTTCGTCCCCGCTGCTGCTGCTGCTACTGCTGCTGCTGCTGCTGCTGCTGCTGCTGCGTGTTTGTGGTTTGCTGCAGCCGGCGGTAGCAGTGCTGGAGGAGATGGAGGGGGCGAAGACACGTCTCTATGACGACCTCTTCAGGCCGCGCGGGCAGCACA
>NW_024014697.1:0-532 GCF_000499745.2 Eimeria mitis
CTTACGTGATGAGTCGTTTGTCACGCAGCGGGCTTGTTATGTCTGAATGTAAAACAAACATGTGGAGTCTTGGGGTTCTTCTCTTCCAACTCTACACCGGAGAAGATCATCCCTACGGAAAAGTGGACGGACCAGACTGGGCGGAACAAGCAGAAAGTTTATCACAGCAGCTGTTGCGAGATGGGACACGTTCTGACGTTCTGATTCCGAAGCTGGATGCCGCGGAAGTCCCGGAGAGGTGGGCAGAACTTATTCTGCGTTTGCTGGAGCCCCAGAGGGCCCACAGGATTGGTGCCTTCCAAGTCATCAAGGAGTTTCCAGACCTCATTAAGAATACTGCGACTGAATAAACGGTCAGCCGGTTGTGAATGGTTCAATCAGCAGGCATAGCTGTCAATGGCAGGACCCTTCTTAAGGGTGAGGACCCTTGTTAGCGTGTGCGCACCTGTCGGTTCCTCGTAAGCGAAGAATCAGCAGACCTTGCGACTCACTGAGCTCAGAATTGCCTAGCCAATTAAAAATATGTTGGCAC
>NW_024014698.1:0-532 GCF_000499745.2 Eimeria mitis
CAGAAGGCAAGGTGAAGCAGCAATGCGCACGCCCGAATGCAGATGCATCGGGGCACCGCTGTTGTGTGGAACCCATGGTGAGCATCGGTCGGTAAAGTCTAACAAAAATTGCAGAACAGCAGTGACCGACTACGGACGGTCTACGCTGTCTGAGAATGGGGAAGGCTGATAAGCTCTTCCACTATTCAGTCGCTTTCAGGTGGTCCTAATTCTAGCTACCCGCGCACTTCCTGGCATACCCAAAACATGGACAGCGCAATACAAGCCGCGGCACTCGCTCTGCTCACGCTGGCGACCCTTGTGCTGATCGTGTTCGCCACAACTCGGCTGCTAGCCTGTTCCACAGAACAGGTAGCCGGCACGTCTAGCCAACGTCTACAGCTTAGCACAGCCCATACATACGAAAAGCCCAGTAGACGCCGTGAGACGCGTGTGGGTCCGCTGCGCACGCCACACAGATCCACCGTTAACAACTTCGAAGCCCACGATATTCCAAGTCACTTACGCAGCTGACGCAAAACGCCTACTCCAA
>NW_024014699.1:0-532 GCF_000499745.2 Eimeria mitis
ATTGCTCTGCGTACCGTGGCAGTTGCTTCCCGCACCCTGGTGGTGCTCAACCGCATGTCGACTTCCAAGGGTTTTTTAAGCAGTGCATTCAGCCAAATAAAGCCAGCCAGCTTTAGGGAATGCATCGCAGCTTTTGCTGCCGCTTGCGATGCACCCAACAGTTCCTCCAAACGGGCCGCTGCGCTGCTGCTTTCCTCCTCCGTGTCTTCTTCTGCATTTGCAGGCTTGTGCAATGCAGCATTTGCATCCTCAACCTCCTTCAGCATGTCAGCAACAATTCGGGCCAGCATGGTGTTCATACGTCTCGCGAACGGAGGTCGTTCGCTTGCCGTGTCTTCGTGTTCCGACGGGGAGGCGAAATCGCTGGAAACCTCCATTTCTGCCGCCTTTAGCATGTCCGCCGCTCTCTTCCAATCCTTTTCAGCCTGGAGCATTCTCGTATTTGCCAACTGCTTGCGGTACCGCTGCACGGCTTCGCTTTGGGCGGCTTCCTCTTCGCTAGCGACGCCGGGAATCGAACGCCTGCTGCTGG
>NW_024014700.1:0-532 GCF_000499745.2 Eimeria mitis
AGTCTCGCCCAGGAGGGACAGGTCAGGGTCCTGACTCTAGCTCTTCGCCTGCTCTTTATAGTCCACCACAGGCACCATTACATCACTATTATGAGTCTCGCCCAGGAGGGACAGGTCAGGGTTCCGTCTTTAGCGCTTCGCCTGCTCCTCATGGTCCACCACAAGCACCCACTCACCACTATTATGAGTCTCACCCAGGAGGGACAGGTCAGAGCTTCATCACTAGCTCTTCGCCTGCTCCTCATGGTCCACCACATGAACAGCATCATCGCCATTATAAGCCCCACCCAGGAGGGAGAGGTCAGGGTTCCGTCTCTACCTCTTCGCCTGCTCTTTACAGTCCACCACAAGCACCATTCCATCACTATTATGAGTCTCGCCCAGGAGGGACAGGTCAGGGTCCAGACTCTAGCTCTTCGCCTGGTCTTTATAGTCCACCACAACCACCCACTCACCCCTATTATGAGTCCCACCCAGGAGGGACAGGTCAGAGCTTCATCACTAGCTCTTCGCCTGCTCATGGTCCACCACA
>NW_024014701.1:0-532 GCF_000499745.2 Eimeria mitis
GAGGGACTGTGTTTATTAGATACAAAACCAACCAACGGTTTTCACCGTGAACCTGCGCTGCGAACCGGAGCGTGTTTGTTTTGTTGAAACTGCTAAGGTCACCTTTCTACTGCCGGCCTCGACCATCGCTATGGCAAATCCGATGGCAAATCCGAGGTGCGGCAGCCAAGGCTTTCGAGTACATTCGTCCGGAGTACATTCGTACGTTCATAAGAATATAGCTTCGTTAGTATGCTGTGCGGGAGTTGCGGGTGGGTTTGCTTGACCAAGTGGGCATCGCGGGTGAATTGTTCCTGTGGGGAAGCAAGACGGATGCATTTCAAAGTGGTTTCAAAATCCGCTGTTTTGGGGAGTGGAAGACAAGCACAGGGCGTGTATAAAACAGTTTTGAAGAGGCACGAAGGACAAGAAGGAGAGAAATGCAGCCGTTTTTGCCAAAGGTACCTGCGAAGAGGAGAGGTGGTGTAGTGCATGGGCACTACATTGCTCAACAGTCACAGTGACGTATGGGGAACGTCGCTTAGAAAATAGA
>NW_024014703.1:0-532 GCF_000499745.2 Eimeria mitis
TCGATTGTGTATTCAGCTCGTTCTTGTTTCCCTTGCCCTGGCTGAGCTTAGCTGCTGCTGCCAATAGGCGGATTTGCAGTATTATAGTGTACACAGAGGCACGGGTATTGGATGTGCAAGCGGCATCGCGTTATGCCGTTCCAGCGGGCACGTCTTCTGCCGAATTGTAGTGAGGCGTTCTCCTCACACACACCGCCGGTTCATTCAGAAAGTACGCCCTCAGCGACACACGCAGCTACTCTCCGCAGGTATAGCGATCAGCGCATTTCCGATGTTTGACTGCACGCATGGACACCTGCGTGCCTACGTGAACAGGAACCTCGTACAGGCGGGTATTGCTGGTTTGACTAGGTTCGTACGCTGTTTGGGGTTTGTCACAGACCTATCATATGAATGAATGCTGCTCAACGTCTTTCTTCCGAGATCGGCATTGTACAGCAAGATGTGTACATTTTACTCCAGCCAAGGAGTCAGGGGCAATCAGGACTCAGGCCTTGGTCTGCGTGCGTGCGATGCTTCAAGCACATCTTGA
>NW_024014704.1:0-532 GCF_000499745.2 Eimeria mitis
TATATATATACATATATATATATATATATATATATGTATATATATAGATGTATATAAACCGCAGCTGAGCTGCATATACACCCCAGCTGTATATACAGTTCAACTGAGGTGTATGTACACCTCATTTATATTTATAATTTTTTTGTTTTATAAGCAGAATAAATAAATACAAACAAAACACGCAAACAGCAACAGATATCCTTGTAGTACATATGCTGCTGCTGCTGCTGCTGCTGCTGTTGCTGCTGCAGTTCTTGCTGCTGCTGCTGCTGCTCCTGCTGCCAGAGCTCCTGCTGCTGTTGGTGCTTCTGTTGCTGCGGCTGTCGGTGCTTCTGCTGTTGTTGTTGCTGCTGCTGCTGCTGTTGCTTTTGCTGCTGCAGCTGCTGCAGCTTCTGTTGCTGCAGCAGTTGCTGCTTCTGTTGGTTCAGCTACAGCTATTGCTGCTGCTGCTGCTGCTGCTGTTGCTGCTGCTGCTGCTGCTGCTTAGTAGAATGGTACATTAGCCATGAGCCCAGCTGTATGAGTTTTGTCT
>NW_024014705.1:0-532 GCF_000499745.2 Eimeria mitis
AGGCAGCACCAAGTCCTGTCAAACAGCAGCAGCAGCAGCAGCAGCAGCAACAGCAGCATGAGCAGCAGCAGCAGGGTGAGCAGCAGCAACATCCCCAGCAGTAGTAGCAACACTTTCAGCGGGACCATTGGCTTTTTGCGGTGTATGCAAGCCGCTGGGGTGGAGACAAGTACACCGCGGTGCTGAGGTGTATAGGCAGTGTGCATCAGTCGAAGTTGAGGCGTTTAGCTTTCAGGGTTTACTATTTATAATTTAATGTTTTCAGGGTTTTACAATTTAGGGGGATTAGGGTTTAGGGTTTGTGTGTGAGGTGTATATAGACAGAGTGCAACCCTAAACCCTAAACAAGCACGCTGCGAAACACCCCTAAACCCTAACCCCTAAACCCTAAACCCTAACCCCTAAACCCTAAACCCTAACCTCTAATCCCTAAACCCTAACCCCTAAACTCTAAACCCTAACCCCTAAACCCTAAACCCTAAACCCTAACCCCTAAACCCTAACCCCTAAACCCTAACCCCTAAACCCTAAC
>NW_024014706.1:0-532 GCF_000499745.2 Eimeria mitis
GTATGCTGCAGTGGAAATCTAGTGTCTGCTTCTGTCACCTGTATCTAGATTGCCCAGGCCAGGCAGCAAAACTTCTACACATCGACCATGTGAACGTGGTTTCGTGATAAAGAGTGATACCGTGCCAAGGCGAGAAACGCCCTGTGGCTCGTGGACAAACCGGCATTTATTCGTTCGTTAGGTCATGTTTAGTGGCGAATCGATGTTGCTTGCCAAGGCTGTGCCGGCACAGACAGTGAGCGGCAGTTACTCGCTGTAGATGCGCAGGCACCCTATGCATTATTCTCTTGAGAACTGTTGCATATAGAGTGCTAGCACTGAAACGAAAATTACGTGACTTTTCGTACACCGGGAAGCTGAGATGACGGTGATAAAGATAACGGCTTGTTGTGAAGCCCAGAGTGGGTGTTTTGTTGGCCCGGGTTTAAGGAATTAACTCTGGAAAATGTGGCAAGGCGATGTCTGGGTAGGTAGTTAGTGGTGGTTGTTGTTGCTGCGCTGGCGGCCAGGAAATAGGTTGATTACGTGAGTA
>NW_024014707.1:0-532 GCF_000499745.2 Eimeria mitis
ACAATGAGCCATATAAAAACACAAAAATTTTTGTTTTTTTTTCTTTTTTTTTCTTTTTTTTTTCTTTTTTATTTATATTTATTTATATTTATTTATATTTATTTATTTATTTATACAGGCCTTGGTGTGTTTTCTGTCTCCTTATACAAAAGAAGCTTTACTATCGAACAGAGAAGAAGATACAATGAGTTATGTGTGGGGAGACAGAGCCACCATAAAAGGAGACAATATACACCTCGTAACCACCAACCTCTTTGAGTGTTTAGCTTATTCTTATGCTTTTGCTCAGGTATAAACCCTAAACCCTCATAAACCCTAGACCCTAGTAAACCCTAAACCCTAGTAAACCCTAAACCCTAGGCCCTAATAAACCCTGATATATAAACCACCAACTTGTTTGAGTGTTTAGCTTATTCTTATGCTTTTGCTCAGGTATAAACCCTAAACCCTCATAAACCCTAAACCCTAGTAAACCCTAAACCCTAGTAAACCCTAAACCCTAGGCCCTAATAAACCCTGATATATAAGCCAC
>NW_024014708.1:0-532 GCF_000499745.2 Eimeria mitis
TTTAGGGTTTAGGGTTTAGGGTTTAGGGTTTAGGGTTTAGGGTTTAGGGTTTAGGGTTTAGGGTTTAGATACATGAAACTGATCGAAATAAAGCGGAGAAAAAGAAAGACACAACTAAATAAAAATAAAATAAATATATATTTGTGTTTAGGAGGATTTCATCCGTGAAGAGCAGAAGAATTTGAAGAGAGAGTTGTGTTTTTTTTTTTCGAGGGTTTAGGGTTTAGGGTTTAGGGTTTAGATACACCAAAATGATCGAAATAAAGCGACAAACACAACTAAATAAAATAAAATAAAATAAAATAAATATATATTTGTTTATAGGAGGATTTCATCCGTGAAGAGCAGAAGAATTTGAAGAGAGAGTTGTGTAGAGCTCGAGAAGAGCTAAAAAGAATAGAATCTGTTCCTCTTGTTATAGGACAGTTTCTTGAACTTCTATCAGCTAAAGAAGCTATTGTTTCCAGCACTGCTGGCAGCAGCTATGTTGTTCGAGTTTTATCGACTATAAACAGGTATATTTATATTTTTA
>NW_024014709.1:0-532 GCF_000499745.2 Eimeria mitis
ACCCCTGGAAGGAAGAAGATTGCATCAACTGCTGTAGTCGGTGCAGCAGCAGCAGCAGCAGCAGCAGCAGCAGCAGCAACAGCAGCAGCAGCAGCAGCAGCAGCAGCGACAACAACAATAACAACAACAACAACAACAACAACAGCAGCAGCAGCAGCAGCAGCAGCAGCAGCAGCAGTGATGAGGTAATAGAAGGCTGCAGGCCTGATTGCCGTTGCTGCTGCATTGTGGTGTCTATACACCCCACGAGCCGCCGCTGCTCTTTTGCTGCTGTCTTGGGTTTATTGGTGCGGGCTGAATTGTCTTTGCGGTTTGCTGCTGCTGATGCAGCAGCTATCGCTCTCAATGGAGGCCTAGATACTTCTGCTGCTGCTGCACCAAATGCATCGTCAATACCACAACAATCACCATCATCATCATCATCAGCAGCAGCTGCAGAAACAGCAGCAACAGCAGCAGCAACAGCAGCAGCAGCAGCAGCAAGTCCTTGTATATGGATCCGTATATGCGGCCACGAAGCAGCAGAAGAACT
>NW_024014710.1:0-532 GCF_000499745.2 Eimeria mitis
GGGAGTGGTGTTGCGAGGAGAGTGCTGAGGATGCAGTGGTTTATTCTTTGTCTCTTTATATGGTTGATTTCGCTCACGTATCTCTGCTGTCTGTACACCCCAGAGACGAAGGGTATTTGTTTGGGCTCACCAACCTGCAGCGGCTGCTGCAGGCGCTCATTCAGCAGCTGCAGCAGCAAACGCAATAACACAGCTGCATATTGCTGCTGCTGCTGCAGCAGTGGCATTTGCATTAGCAGCAGCACTAAGAGAAGCAGTCGCTGACGTTTTTGCTGCTGCTGCTGCTGCTGCTGCTGCTGCTGTTGTTGTTGTTGTTTTGAGGAGCATCAAGCCCTGTGCAAATATTACGCTGCTGCTGCAGCGTGCTGCTGCTGCAGCGTGTTGCTGCTGCAGCGTGTTGCTGCTGCAGCTTGCGTCTGCTGCTGCAGCTCGCTGCTGCTGCTACAGCGAGCTGCTGCGGCGTGCTGCTGCTTTTGCAGCTTACTGCTGCAGCTTGCTGCTGCAGTTTGCTGCCGCTGCTGCAGCTCCCTGC
>NW_024014711.1:0-532 GCF_000499745.2 Eimeria mitis
AAACCCCAGACTATAAACCCAACGCCCTAGATCCTAAAACTTAAACATCATAGCTGAGACTCACAAAAGCGATTGCTAGTACAGCGCTGACACCAGAATGATCAGTAAATCCTGGAGGGATGCTCTCTGTAGGTGCGGGTTTAAGGTTTAGAGCATAGAGTTCAGCATACGCGCTTCTTAGCTTCTGTTGCTTCTGGCAGTATGCGCTGTGAATAGGTTTCCACGGTAGTCTTCACTTGGTGCAGCAGGTCGTTCCTGCAAAGGCCAGGCAGGCGACAAAAACACTAATCCCTAAACCCCAAACCAACAACTGCAAAAAGACCCTCAAAATCGACTGCTGAGCCTCGTATCCCCAACTCTAGACCCTGGAAAATAGCGAGCCGAAAGGAAAGGACAACGCTGTACTAGGGCTGTGATAGTTACGCACCGTCGTTTGCTCTTGGGGCTAAATTTCTCCAACAGAGACAGCGCGCGTTCTAGAGAGGAGACTTGTTTGTCTATTAATTCTAACACACGGTCGGCAGTCAAGTTG
>NW_024014713.1:0-532 GCF_000499745.2 Eimeria mitis
AGCCTGAAGGATGGGATCCCCTGCAAGGCGATCCACAAACACCAGACAAGGAGTATGAAGTCGAGCACTTGCTGGATAATAGGGGTGAAGGAGAGGAGGAAGAGTTCCTTGTGTAATGCAAAGGCTTCCCAGAGAGTGCGGCAACGTAGGAACCGATAAGCAACTTGGCTAACAGCCGGAACCTAATAAAGGCCTTTCGAAGGAGAAGATCAAGGGAAAACCGAAGGGCACTGCGGTGAAAAAACAAAACAAATTTTCTTTCTTTTTCTTTTTCTCTTTTTTTTTTGTTTTTTTTTTGTTTTTTCATTCAAATTTTCTTTCTTTTTCTTTTTCTCTTTTTTTTGTTTTTTAATTATAGCATTCAGAAAGGGGAGGATAGGCGATGCTCACTCGCCGGCGACAGGGGTCCAGGACAAGGCCGCAGGGAAATCAGGGAGGAAATACATTGATAGTTGATATGATACTGAATGAAACATGTAAGACTTATTGTTGTGAGCATTTGCAGTTCTCGATTTTGGCAGGCCTGATCCTC
>NW_024014714.1:0-532 GCF_000499745.2 Eimeria mitis
CCAACGATTGCAGCAGCCTTCCGCATCTGTATTGCCAGTCGCTGCCGCCGGTTTCAGATCTTCGGCTGCAGAGCTACCCTCTAGGGGCAGTAAATATGTCATAAATAATCACATTTTTTACATTTCAACTAATAAAAATACCACAACCTAATGAAGAAAAAAGCTTCCGGGTTCGTGATGGCACTGCACTGCTAGCAACTGTTCACCGCCAGCGTACAGCCCCTCGTCACTGGGTTCGGTGGTGACGAAGGGAATGCGGTGCCTGCATATCGTGTACTTGGTGGCTTTGGGGTTCAGTAAAACTTTCAAGTGACCTGAAACTTGTAGATTTATTTCTATAAAGACCACCACACACGTCACACCACCTCTCTTGGTATTCTATCGATACGCTTTGACGCTGGAGCGCCAGCGGTCAGAGGCTGCAGCCCCATACCTTCTCCTCTTTATCGAGGTGTTCACACCTCAGCGTACTTCAAAGTATTTTCTTGAATAATTTCTGTTGCCAGTTAAAGGGTTTTATGAAGGGGGGGGG
>NW_024014715.1:0-531 GCF_000499745.2 Eimeria mitis
TCTCGCTAAAATGATAATTCATAGCAAGCGACAAGCCCAATCAGAGTACGCACTCCCTATACATGTACGGGAACCCTGTAGAAACCCCACACTACTTCAAAAACCATTAATGTCAATACATTCGCCTTGAAGTTAACCTACATTTTCTTCGTATTGGGCAACTGATACTAGCACAGGATTTAAGAACCCTGCAGAAAAGCACCGCTTTTCCCTCCATGAGCACGGATGGAGACAAACCGTTCGCCCCGTTCGTAGTTGATGGCCAAATAGATGCCACAACGCATTTAACCGCAAGACCCTAATCGGAGTTAACTGTAATACAATGGCTCACCCATGTGCCTAATATATGTTGCAGAAGATATACACAGAACATCTTACCATTTTCGTGTCCAATCCGTGAAATGAGAATTTATAGAAAGTGATAGGCCCAATAAGAGTACGCACTCCCTACACATGTCGCGGGTAGCCGCTTGAGCCGCCATACCACTTCGCCAAGCTCCAGTGCCACTAAATCCACCCTGAAACTAACCT
>NW_024014716.1:0-531 GCF_000499745.2 Eimeria mitis
GACATGCAATGCAAACAAGAGCCCCCTTCTGCAATAAGCATGACGAGAAAACGCCATCTTTCGCGTCGGATCAGAAAGGAATCAAAAGCCAGCACACGCGCTTCCTCACGTTGATCACCTTCGAGCCTCAATTCTCTCTCGAGAGCTTGCTAGCAAACGTTGGACGCTGATGCAGTCGCGAGCAAGTAATGAATGGTCACGGACGGACACAGCCCCTACCATCATGCAAATAGGCTAACACGCGTATGCGCTCGCGCGCGCTGCAACCAACGAAGTTCTGCCTCGCCGAAGCATCCCCACAAAGTCCGCAAACGCAGAGATGATATACCCTAAACAATATAAATGCAAGCGCTTCAAAAGTAGTCGGCCGTCTGACACCGAATCTTCACTTATAAGCAGAGTTTCCAGTATCAATGGTACAAAAGAAGGCAACGGAAGCAACTGCCTATGCAGCTGGACCTCTTATAAGAGTGACACTCGTCTGCCGCTCTCGTGCTTAGAATCCCGCACCCAGCTAGTGCACTAGGCAAA
>NW_024014717.1:0-531 GCF_000499745.2 Eimeria mitis
TTTTTTCTCTCCCGCTAGCAGCAGACTATGCAGCAGCTACCTCTCCTCTCTTTCTCTCTCTCTCTCTCTCTCATCCATCTATCAATTAAATATTACGAAGACTCTTCTATGCTAAACATTGTGCTGTTACAGTTGAAAAAAAAACAACAAAACTAATACAGCTGCCACGCATACCAGTACCCAGGGGCCCCTCTCCTTCCCCTCTCCCCCCTGGGGGCCCCCCCGGTGAAGGGCCCCTTCATGTGTGGGGGCCCCCCAGGAGGCTGTGGGGGCCCCGCAAGGGCCCTTCAGAGGCTCAGCAGCGTGCAGAGGGGGCCCCAGGGTACGGGGGGCCCCCCCCGTTGCGGTGGTGGTGGTGCTCGGTGGTTGTGGTTGTATTGTGGGGGGGCCCCTGCAGATGTTTATGTTTATGATGAAGAGAAGTGAATGTCATTTAGGTTTTGTTGTATTTCTTTTTGTTCTGACTGGAGGTCTTTTCTCCTTTCGCTCTCAGCTGGGGAAAGTCCTCGTCTATATAAAAAAAAAAAAAAA
>NW_024014718.1:0-531 GCF_000499745.2 Eimeria mitis
GCGCGTAGAAGAGCGATGAGAGACGGCCTGTTGTTTTTGGAGGGTATGAAGGTGAGCCTATCTTCTACAATATGTGCTATTGTGTCTACGTGCTACCAAGTGGGTCTGCGCCCAACCAACGGCACGGAGAAGGGTGGCGCTTGCGTTAGCATAACCCGGAGTTGTGGAGGCGAGGTGCGTTGGCGGGCGTGTTGTTGTAGACAGGTAGCAGTGGCATGCGCAGGGCGAGCTCTGTGATGGCTGCAGAGCGTGCATTGGGTGCGTGTGTGGTGTTGTTGCAAACGGCCAGCAGAGCGGCGCCGTGGTGGAGGCGTGGCAGACACAGCCTGCGGGAAGGCGTGGCGTTCTGTACCTGGACATTGGTATGTACTTTCGGCCCGTCTTCGCCTTGCAGGAGGTGCGTGTTTTTCTATGCAGGGGATCAGGTCGACTAGGGTGCATGCGCGTTCAGGCACGCGAAGTGACCTGAAACCCTGTATTTCTTGCATGCAGGTCTACTGGCAAGTTCACGAATTACCCGCTTTGTCGCAG
>NW_024014719.1:0-531 GCF_000499745.2 Eimeria mitis
TGCAGTATGGGGGGCCCCCTGACCCCTTTTTCTCTTTGTTGTGTTTGTGTGTTTATAGTGTTTGTTTGTTTGTTGTATTCGTTTTTTCTATTTTATTTGTTCCTTTATTGTATTTGTTACTCAATAGACAAACAAATATAATAAAAGGGGCCCCTCTAGGGGCCCCTGTAACACTCCTAGGGGCCCCTTGCGGCCCCCTTAGGGGCCCCCCAGGGGGCCCCTAAGGGGGCCCCCTGTAGGGGCCCCTCGTGGGCCTCTGGGGGGCCCCCTAGGGGCCCCCTTCAGAGTCTCTTAGGGGCCCCCTAGGGCCCCCTTGGGGGTCTCTTAGGGGCCCCCTGGGGGCCCCCCCGGCGAAGCCTCTTCGGGTCCCCTGAGGGGCCCCCCTACGGGGGCCCCCTTGGGGCCCCCCTACGGGGGCCCCAGGGGGGCCCCTAGGGGGCCCCCAGGGGGGCCCCTAGGGTGTGTATGTGTGTATGGTTGGTTGTAGGTGTTGTTTGGTGGTGTGTAGTATTTGTATGAGAGTGTGTATGC
>NW_024014720.1:0-531 GCF_000499745.2 Eimeria mitis
ATACGCATTCCCTCAACGCAAATATCTAAACATATGCTATATGCAGGCATCAGGTGCCAGCTAGCCATTCTCCAGCGTGACCATAGGCGACAAACGTGTTAGGATTCTTCTGTCGTCTGCAAGTCAGTGTCAGCTCGATATTGCAAGGCGGAGTTAGGTCGCTGCCCCTGAACACATGCATCTACTACATGGAACTGGGTATGTCAGGGGTGTGGTATGAAGTTCTCCTGTCGGCCTAAGCAGTATAAGCACACAGACAACGCGGACCGTCTTCAAGTCACTCGCGGCACACAGGTTGCAGATAAACGCACCTCCTGAGGCATATTTCAGGCCGATGCTACTAACAAGAATCAATACGCACTCCGTTGAAGTAAAAATTCCAACACATGCTATATGCTGCAGTTAACAGATACCCGCTAGCCACCCACCAACGTGACCGGAGGTGCTAAACGGGATATGGAGTTCTCTGGCCTCCGCAAGTCAGTGATATCACGATTTTGGAAGGCACACTCAAGGCGCTTTCACGTGAAC
>NW_024014721.1:0-531 GCF_000499745.2 Eimeria mitis
GTCCTGAGGCGCTGGTTCCACAGCCTGGGAGGCGCCTGGAGCTGTTCGTCGACTGCACGGGATTGTGCGCGAACGCGTGAAGGCTTGCCTGTTCCTGATGCCTTGTTGAGGCAGATTAGACACAACAACAGCCTGAGTTGCCGCAGCTCAGTGAGCAGCATGTTGTATTGTTACGCGATGGGCGACGAAGTGCTTGTTGTCTTCGGATTCCAGTATGCTTGTCGTTTTTTTGCCTTCCCATTGAACAGTCGGTGCGTTAAGTGTGCACTAGGCGTAGGCTATTTGACGCTGCAAGCCGTGGGAAATGCAGCCGTGGGAGGTGAGGCATACGGGCGCTGTGGGCAAAATTAACTGCTGTATGCTGCACGCGAGCATGGTCGAAGTTTACAGCAGGTGGGAGACGTTTGCGGCTTCTTCGCTGTGTCTCGCGCCTAGCGACAGGACGCTGCACCACGCAAGACGTGGGCGGGGACGGTGTATAGGTCGAGGATCAGTCTGTCTGTGCTAGGGGCAACGATGACAACGTCTTGC
>NW_024014722.1:0-531 GCF_000499745.2 Eimeria mitis
CAGCAGCAGCAGCAGGTATTGATGCTGCAAGGCTGCTGCGGAAAGCTCTGGGAGCATTCGCTTCAGATGCTCTGCTGCTGCTGCTGCTGCTGCTGCTGCTGCTGCTGCCGCCGCGGGGGCCCCTGACGGTCCCCAAGCCGGTTGTAGCTGCCCATCTGTAGCTGCCACTTTGCTGCTGCTGCTGCTGCTGCTGCTGCTGCTGCTGTAGCTGCTGCTGCTGTAGCTGCTGTTGCTGTAGCTGCTGCTGCTGTAGCTGCTGCTGCTGTTGCTGTTGCTGCTGCTGCTGCTGCTGCTGCTGCTCTGGACGCACGGCTATGGCCCTCAAGGCCATTGGTCCAGCCCTCCCCACATTCCGTGCGGCTGCTGCGGAGCTGCGCTGCTGCTGCTGCTGCTGCTGCTGCTGCCGCTGCTGCTGGTGCTGGTGATGGTGCTGGTGCTGCGGGTGGTAGTGATGGTGGTACTGCTGCTGATGCGCCCTGACGAGCTGCTGTGTGGCGTCTTGCTGCTGCAGCAGGAGAAGGAACAGGAGGA
>NW_024014723.1:0-531 GCF_000499745.2 Eimeria mitis
TTCTCATGGGAAATCAGCAAGCATGCGAAGAGGATCTACAGGAGGCGTATCTGAAGAAGGAACCAGAAGGCGTGAGCCGAACGTCTCTGACGAGGCCAGCAATCTGCGTCAATCTGCGAGTAGTGCTTCTGCGGGTTTGAGACTAAGCGGTGTTCGCGAGATGTTCGGTTCTGCGGGCAAGGCGTCTAGTGCATCGAGGAGTAGCCAATCGCGCAGCCATGCAGGCGAAAGTGGGCGCAGGCGGCTAGGGTCGACAGCATCCAGAACTGAAGAGGAATTCAGGCGGAATGGGGATCGGGAATCTGCGAGCACTTCACACGGGATGGGCAGCATGACCAGCTTGCATGGAACACAAGCGGCCCAGCAACGGTTTTCGTCGAGGGGGCTTGAAAGGGACTCGATGCCGCGCGAAATGGCTGACCACCGAGGCGGCGTGCATCTGGGTCGGAGTAGCAGGGAATACCGCAGTGTGCGTGGTGGAGGAGAGCCCAGCAGAGACAGCTGTGGCGGTAGCCAGCAGAGGATGACTGC
>NW_024014724.1:0-531 GCF_000499745.2 Eimeria mitis
CTGCTGCAGCACAGGATATTTAGGTCTGTGCCAAGATTGCTGCGCAATGCAGCGGCTAGCATTAGTGCAACACGGAGCCAGATGACGGCGGGCAACGCTTTTCTCCTGCAGGCGGGCCCGCGGCGGGGTAGACCCACGGCACGTGCCTCTGGCTAGAGTCGGTTGTTGGACAGTTTGCCTGATCTGTTTGTCTTGTGTGTGCATTGGTGCCGGTGCAGGGAGTGAGGAGGCACTGCATGGCGTTGTTCGTGGTTCCGGTGGGTTAGTGACCTCAGCGCCGTCATTATTTGGCGGCAGACCGTAACTGGGTGTTTCAGCGACTAATGTCGAAGCAGGAAACATTTGGGTGCTTCGCTGGTGCAACTTAGGATATTTAGGTCTGCGTCACGTTTTTTGCCGAATGCAAGGCTAAGCAGCGAGAGGTGCAGCACGGAGCCATATGACGGCGTGCAACGCCTGTTCCCTTCAGGCGAGCCCGCGGCGGAGTAGAACCATGGCGCGTGCATCTGGGTAGCGTCGCTCGTTGAACAG
>NW_024014725.1:0-531 GCF_000499745.2 Eimeria mitis
TTAGGATTTTAAAAAGAAAAACAGCAGAAGGAGAAGTAGGAGGAAGGGCAGTGAACGATGGAGATATACTGCAGGTATACACACATTTATTTTTATTTATTTATTTTATTTTATTTTATTTTATTTTGTTTTGTTTTGTTTTGTTTTGTTGTTTTGTTTTATTTTATTTTGTTTATTTTATTTTATTTTATTTTATTTTAGTTTTTTATTTTATTTTACTTTATATAATATAATTTACTTTAATTTAATTTAATTTTATTTAATTTAATTTTTATTTTTTTTATTATATATATTTATATATATTTCAAATATATAAATATTATTTTTATTTTTATTATGGCTGTTATAGAGCTGTGTATACACCTCAGCATACACCCCAAAATAAACTGAACAGCTGCATATACACCTGAATATAAATTTTAATATAAACAAAAATATAAAAAAAAGTAATTAAAAAATAAAACTCAATAAACACTTATTATAGACCTGCCTATACACCTGAAAATATATATATTTGGGGTGTATGCGCAG
>NW_024014726.1:0-531 GCF_000499745.2 Eimeria mitis
TTCTCTCTCGACCCCAGTAGAGCAGGCACTGCGGCCTTTGGGGCTGGGAGAGGAGACGGCGTAGCCTGGTCCAAAAGCTTTTGCACCAAGACACAAGCCAGCCTCTCCTATTACCATACCAATGGTCACCCCATAAAGAATGCTTAATGCATTCACCAATGTTGTATTCGATGTACATCAATAAGAACTCATAGACACTTTCACTATCCATACAACCCTCACTCATTTCACAACGAGCACGGCATTGCTGCCGTGATTGTAGGGAGTATTCACTACAAAGAGCCCATAAGAGAGTCAGAGACGTCCAGATGGGATCACTTCACGTAAGCATTCTTCCGAAACCAACTCTGGTCAATGGTTGCCCCGTCATTTTACAGAGTATTATCGCCTCCTATGGCCTTTTGGAGTGGCAATTCGTGCATCTAGAATTTCAGTTTCCTTCATGACGTTGTTGCTGCCTCCCTGTAGTGAATACTCCCTACAATCACGGCAGCAATGCCGTGCTCGTTGTTAAGTGAGTGAGATTTGTAT
>NW_024014727.1:0-530 GCF_000499745.2 Eimeria mitis
CAAACGCTCTTCACGACCCATCTAGATAGTAACTCCCATACACACAGCCAGCACATGCGCCTTATAAACCGAATCACAACGGCAGTAAAGCAACAATCGACACAGCTTTGCGATATACTCACGCCAACCAAAACCATGAGTAGCCACCACGCTAATGTTCTGCCATGCACACAGCGTAACATGTTAGTATCTATGTCAAATATTCACAGTGCCACCAGTGATGATCAGGCTACACAACACACATCCAGAAATTGTCTTGCCTACCATCCAGCGCGCCTATCACTGCTGCCCAACAAATGTACCCTCCACGACGCAGCCGAGACGCGGCGACATATATATACCGAATGCTTGTTTCCTGTTTGCGCATAGCATGCCACTTCCAAGAAACAAGGCTGAATTGCGCTGGCCTAAAAGCAGGTGCAGACTCATGAAACCACGCACAGACTGCAGCCGCCACGAGGTAGCATTTCCTCCCAATCAGTCCTACATGGTGAGCTTCGCCGCAGTGAAACCACACACGCTGCTCACGA
>NW_024014728.1:0-530 GCF_000499745.2 Eimeria mitis
GTCTTATAGCTTCTTTGCAGCTCGCCAATATCCAAGAATAGTGTGGTTAGCTGCAAATAAGCTAAAGGCTACAGGCAAGAGTACCGCTGAAAGCCGCCTGTCACCACATTCCTTTACATTCAGGCGCCCTCAACGCCGCGGGTGAAGAGCCTTATTGGCGGCCTGACTTCAGTTGCCGTGGCCCCCCAGTAACTAATGATGCAAGACAGCGTTACATGCATGCGCAACCAAGCCTTCTTTGCTGTATGCATTATCTCAAGTTGTTGAGCACTTTTTACTCGCGTACATTCTGCCTACTAAGGCCGAGCGTATGTATGTTCCGGCTCTAATATCAGGCAGACCTTGCTACGAGAAGGGCAGCGAGCACGTCGAAATAACCTAAATCTTCCCCGGATCTGGTTCGACTCCCGCCGCAGAGTCACGGAGACCCAAGAAACTACTTATTTGTATGAAAGTCGATGCATTTGTGCTTCTACTTCCCAATGCTTCTCGCGTAGCAGCTGCAGAGCATGCCACAGGTGCTGCATCCG
>NW_024014729.1:0-530 GCF_000499745.2 Eimeria mitis
TGCTCTGCGTACCGTGGCAGTTGCTTCCCGCACCCTGGTGGTGCTCAACCGCATGTCGACTTCCAAGGATCTTTTAAGCAGTGCATTCAGCCAAATTAAGCCCGCCAGCTTCAGGGAATCCGTCGCACCTTCTGCTGCCGCTTGCGATGCACCCAACAGTTCCTCCGTACGGGCCGCTGCGCTGCTGCTTCCATCCTCCGTGTCTTCTTCTGCATTTACGGATTTGTGCAATGCAGCCTTTGCATCCTCAACCTCCTTCAGCGTGTCAGCAACATTTCGGGCCAGCATGGTACTCATACTTATCGCGAACGGAGGTCGTTCGCTTGCCGTGTCTTCGTGTTCCGGCGGGGAGGCGAAATCGCCGTAAACCTTTATTTCTGCCACCTTTAGCATCTCCTCCGCTCTCTTCCAATCCTTTTCAGCCTGGAGCATTCTCGTATTTGCCAACTGCTTGCGGTGGCGCTGCACGGCTTCGCTTTGGGCGGCTTCCTCTTCGCTAGCGACGCCGGGAATCGAACGCCTGCTGCTGG
>NW_024014730.1:0-530 GCF_000499745.2 Eimeria mitis
AGCGGAGTTTTCGATGGCGTTGACGATGCGGCCCCACTGCTCCTCCCTGCAGAATGCACACAGGCAAAGAAAAGAAGGGCCGTGCAAGGTCTGCCTGAACAAACAAAGGGGGTATGCTGCTGAGTTCAAGGAGCTCACGTGAAGGGAGCACTTTCACTTTTCTCCGAAAGAACGTCAGGCGTCGTCATGCAAATCAAAGCAGAGCCTTCTTTTGTTTCTGCTTCAACCTCCTGACCACCCTGTTTCCCCGGGGCAGCAGTAGATGTCTTGGTTGTTTTAGTGCAGGTGACGATTCGGCAGTCGGCAGTGGCGTCATCTGAAGGGTTGTACATGGCAACGAGCGAAACGTTGTCCTGGTTGGAGTACACTGTATTGTCATCCTTTCTCGATGGAGGCATTACACTGAAGTTGCTGTAGGCTTTCTTCCACTGATCCACTACGGCAGCGCAGTTGGGGGCAGTAGTATCATCGACAACGTGGTATGCGTATGTGCCGCTCCCGAAGGTTTCAGAAGCTGTATCAGATTTCCC
>NW_024014732.1:0-530 GCF_000499745.2 Eimeria mitis
GGTGCTTCTTGGTGCCGGCTGTCGTTCTCTTTCCCTCTTTGTCTCTGCGCTTCTTGGGTTTTTCTCGCTGCCCTTATGCTTAGCCTCCGGTTTGTTGGGTTTCGTTCGTCTATCTGTTCTTTTTATTGTTCTACTCCCTGTTTATTTCTTGGCCTTTATTTCTTCGAGTTTGTTCGTTGTCCATATGACATTGCTGTTTCAGGCTGTTATGCCGAAAGTTAAGCTGGGGGTTTTCGAAGACAGTGCAGTGGAGCGGTGGTACCTCCTCTGGCGCGCAGAGTACATTGTGGCCTTCTACAAGGAGACGTGCCACATAAGTTTGCTTATCTGCGCTTTGCATTTCCTGTTTGCGATGGCGAGGCGATATTTCCTGGAATGCCTCTATGCGGTGGTGAGACAGGGAATATGCATAGTTTACAGAGTCGGGTTCATAACCCACTATTGCAGCTTCAGGAAGCGATGTCTTTCGAGTTTGCCTAAAGCAGAAGCTTATGTAGCAGGCCTCATCCTCTGCTCTATGGGGCTTTTAG
>NW_024014733.1:0-530 GCF_000499745.2 Eimeria mitis
AAGTAATGATATAACAGAAATATTTTCTGTATTGGGTATAGAAGCAGTTCGTCGTGCATTGTTGCGTGAGCTACGTGCAGTGATATCTTTTGACGGCAGTTATGTAAATTATAGACATTTAGCTGTTTTATGTGATTCTATGACACAAAAAGGATATTTAATGAGTATAACACGTCACGGTATAAATAGAGTTGAAAAAGGACCACTAAAGAAATGTTCATTTGAGGAAACTGTTGAAATCCTTATGGAGGCAGCTATTTTCGCTGAAACAGATCATCTTCGTGGTGTAACTGAAAATATTATGTTGGGTCAGTTATGTCCATTAGGTACAGGAGATCCAGATTTATTAATAGATGAAGAAAAACTAAGAGATGCACATAGAGCAGCGTCACAGCTGCAGCAGGAAGGAAACGCAGCCCTTGAGGGTGTTATACTATCACCTAATGGTGGCGATGCAACCTCACCTGATGGTTCGGGTTCTCCTTCTCCTCATGCTTTATCTTCTATATTCTCTCCTATGCCTTTTTCAA
>NW_024014734.1:0-530 GCF_000499745.2 Eimeria mitis
GGCTGGCTTACTGCATTCCCTGACGTGCGGAGCTTTAACCATGATGCCCATATCTGCGGGAGCTGCTAGGCGAAGCATAAGAGCAAATGCAGCGGCCGCAAACCCAGGTGGGGCCCGCATTGCAAGGCACCGCCCACTAAAGCGCGCCCACTGAAGCATATCATTTCATCAAAGGGCAACAAAAGGTGCCACATCCGGAGGACTTGCAGCTGCTGCAGGTGCGACAGGAGCTGCAGCTAAAGGACCAGAAGTATAAGGCGCGTGAAGCAGAAGCAGACACCCACCTCTAATACCCGGGGGTCCAGGAGGGCGAGTCCAGGTTTGCTGGAATCCTATAGAGCGTGAAGTCCCGAAACAGGAAAAAAGAAAGGTCGTTTCTGAAAGACTACCGTGTAAATCACGAACGAGAAGTGTACGGAGACGAAGGACATCCACAAAAGAGACAGTAACACGGTCAGATGTATGACCGACGTGACACGACCACAAAGAACATGGAACACCGTTAAGCAGGGTCAGACATCAGTTACAAA
>NW_024014735.1:0-530 GCF_000499745.2 Eimeria mitis
ACACAGGTGATCGACACCCCGACAACTACCTAGCCTTGCATCCTATCCAGGCGCTCTAGCATGGGAGCCTCCATACACTGTAGTCGCACTAACGACGATGAACCAGGAGACGTCAGAACAACAACAAAACCTCGGATCGCTTTTCAGGCTAAACTCAAGGTGTAGTCGTTAATGCTTAATGCAGATTCGTGCAAGCTGCTCGTAGCGACAGAACTCTCCTACGTTAACACACCTCTCCATCGCGAGCCGTGCCCGACACGGCACGGCAAACGGCTCCAACATGCTGTAGTCAATAGGTGCCAACTACCCAGTAAGCCACGACGCACAGCCTGCAGCGCTCATCGTGAGCACATACTATACAGCAACGCTGTCTGGGACTCACCTCCGTATTCTTGCCAAACCGCTAGTTCCCGCAAACCGGCAGCCCCGCCAATCCCTCTAGGCTCTGCAAAACCAATTCCGCAGACCAATCAGCAGAATTGTGTGAAATGTCCGCTGCTCCCCAGCTAAACACCCCGGCCATCAGACCG
>NW_024014737.1:0-530 GCF_000499745.2 Eimeria mitis
TCATGACATCTCCACACACTAAACGCACCCCATTGCAAAACGGCCATCACTCCCTCAAGGGGTCACAGCGTCTCGTAATGCCATTCTAGGAGCAGAAGAGCTTTAATTTTAATCCAAACCTGCTCGTGTAGGGGTCCCTGGCATCCGCACAACCATTTTAACACATGACACGCTATCGCCGCCTCAATGTACCTCTGGTGAAGTACAGAGCAGCCGCACTGCTTTGCTACACACTTCCTGTATCGAAGACAAATGCATAATACTTCGTAAACGAAAATAAACTGGGTAACTCCATCTGGCGGATATTGCAGGAACATCCGTGTGACACATTGCGAACAACTCTATCGTTTCCGAGGGAACGCCAGCGTATAGAAAGCCACAAATATTTACATAGCCTCAATGCTGCGCCGTGTAGACACTAGCCGCACAAACTGATGCATAGCACCCCCGCACAGTCCCGGTGCACGCTTCAACTTTGCCTGTCAGCCAAAATGCACTCCTGCTGCAACATTTGCCGCTGCATCATTTAC
>NW_024014738.1:0-529 GCF_000499745.2 Eimeria mitis
AATCCTTTGGAATGTAAAGAGGTCAGCACCCGGGAATAACCGCGCATGCAAGGGTCGAGGCAGGAGCTCGATGTGACCGTATCTCAACGACCGTTCTGACCTGAATCAGCTGCGCAGGTAATTGCGACTAGCGCAGCATGCAGGCGGCTCTGGAAAAAAGTCCTCTTTCATACATCAGTGGAGGGTACACGGAGTTTACCGTCGCACAAATGAGGAGAAAGCACACGGTATTTTTGCGATGTTTCAATATTTTCAAAATACCCCATAATGTGCTTAGCAGCAGCACAAATGAAGAGAAAGTACACGCCCTTTTTTGATTGTACCAATATTTTCGTATCTAATCGTAAGCGCTGGTGGCTGCGTAGTAACACAGGACCAAGCCTTCGGTGCCGGGGTCGTAGTACCATTACCTTCGTTTAAGACGAGAGCAGGCACCCGCATCTCTATGGTTGGTGCGATGTATTCACCAAAGGGCAGGGATAAGTAACATGCGCCGTGCAAATGGAAAGCACAGCGGCGTTATTAGAAA
>NW_024014739.1:0-529 GCF_000499745.2 Eimeria mitis
AGCAGCAGCAGCAGGAGGAGCGTGGGCTGCATGCAGTCTATGATTGGGGTGTATAGGCAGCAAGGCCTCAACAGCTGCTGCATGCGCTCGCACTGCTACTATTGCCTTTCCTGTCTCCTCTCTAAACCCTAAAACAAAACCATCCTCATAACCAACAAAACAGCAGCAATGGGGTGTATCGACAGCTAAACAAACAGCAGCAACACCCTCACTCTCTTCATCTATCTCCATCCCCCTGCTGCTGCTGCTGCTGCTGCTGCTGCTGCTGCTGCTGCTGCTGCTGCTGCGGG
The DNA here is from genome assembly GCF_000499745.2 of Eimeria mitis. Lineage (NCBI taxonomy): Eukaryota > Apicomplexa > Conoidasida > Eucoccidiorida > Eimeriidae > Eimeria > Eimeria mitis. The sequence continues at coordinate 291 of NW_024014739.1, forward strand.
TGGTGCGGGGGGGGATAGGGCCCGCTGCTGCTGCTGCTCTCGCGTGAGGGTCTGCTGCTGGGTGCTTAAAAAAGGAGACAATCTGTCCCTCTTTTGCTGTGAAAAAGGAGACAGCTCCATCAGCAGCACCAACGCAGCAGCGGCTGCCGCTGCTGCTGAAGCAGCAGCAAGTTAGTGGGCTAGCAGCAGCAAATACATGCAATGTAATTGCAGGCTTTATACCTGCTGCTGCTGCTGCT
>NW_024014740.1:0-529 GCF_000499745.2 Eimeria mitis
GCACTGCTACAGTAGAACCTCCTATAGAAAATTGGCTGCGAAAGATACACAGTCAAATAGATGAAGCGTGCGCAGCATTTGAATACCTTCAGACAGTGCCGCCACAGTTAGGCGAAGGGGTATGGCACCTGGAGCAGTCACCCTTGGGTACTGCCGTCCCCCCCGGCCTCCCGCACACTCCCTTCTGCACCCTCCGGCATTTGCACTCTCGCGTCTGCAGATGAGCCTTCTCCTTCGTTCTGTGTGGGCATTGGCGCCCTGTACATGGTTTCAACAGAAATTCCCGAGGCGTATTGATCGGGGGGCGGATGCGAAGGAGGGAGGAGTTGCCACTGCACCCCTCCGGGTTGCCCCTGCCCAGCGCCCCCAGTCCATGTACCGTCTGTCGTTGAGCCTGCCTGTACAGTCACAGGGCCTGGAGGGCTAGAGCCTATCATCTGGAGCGAAATGTCCCCACCTGACGAATGCAAAGCACCAGGAGATGCAAATACCCACCGGACAGGGACATGTTGCCAACCTCCGGGGAGCG
>NW_024014741.1:0-529 GCF_000499745.2 Eimeria mitis
GGAACTCCGTCGCCGGGCGGACGCCATCGAAAGGGTGAAGATGCCGGACTACTGCAAGCTGATTGAGCGTGCGGCCCGAACTTTATCGAGCGATCGCTGGCGAGGTTGAAATACCGGAGGGGGAAGAATCTGAATGACCATGCCGCCGTCGAAGAGGCACTGCGAAAATCAGAAGGGCTGCCGAGTTGGCAAGGCTGGGAATCTAGTTGTGACACCGCCTGGTGGGTCAACTGTGGATGGGGGAGAAGTATTGGAAACTCAGACCACAGGGCGGTTGCTGTTCTCTTGGCTCACGATGATGGAAAGGGCTCACTACGAAATGTTGCCCGCGTGGGAAGAACACAAACGCAGGAAGGCTGATGTGCCATTCTGGAATATATTTAGGAGGCTAGCACTGTGGCGTCGGAGCTTTCTCAAGCTGGAAATCGAGGCGGGCCAACTGTGAGTGGGGAGGGCTTGCCCCCGCGAGGAACCAGGACCAGGACGCTGAAGGAATCGGAGACCCTGGGAAATCCCGAAAACATCCTTT
>NW_024014742.1:0-529 GCF_000499745.2 Eimeria mitis
GCGGGAGTGGGTGATAGGTGGCTCACTGTTAGTGGATCCCTAGGCGGATCCCTGCAAATTATTCTATTTTTATCCCTCGATGCCCCCGGAGGCTATTTACGTTGCCTCCCTATTTGGATCTTCCCTCTTGCACACGACGCGCTAGGTCGCGGGAGGGCGCTGACGACCAGCAGTACCTTTCTCCAGTGGGGTTGGCCACCACCTTTGGGCCTTTGTTGGGGCTTTCTCGGGCGCCCAGTCGGCGGCGACCCGGCGCCGCGGGACGGGTGATTACAACTACATTGGTGTTGGATGACTTGCAATAAAGCATCCAGACACCAGAAGGCAGTCTTTTTTTTCATCTTTTAGCCCAGCGGCAGTGCCGGGAGCGGCGTCAGGCGCCACTTCGGCTAGCCACCAGCCGTGGCCCTGGTCGGGCCGGCATCGCACCAGTTTCGCTGCTTTCGTCCGGCCTTTCCTCCCGTTTCACCTTTTACTTGCTCGTCCTTGACTTTTCGGTTGCAGGCCAGCTTATTCAGGTGGTGCCGAG
>NW_024014743.1:0-529 GCF_000499745.2 Eimeria mitis
GCTGGACGCATCGCCAGACATATTTGATGCCTTAACTCAGCTACTGAGAACGACGTCTCAAATGGTATCAAGGTTTGCAGCAGCCTCTTGAACAGTCTATCCCAATTTGCGTGATCAAACCGCAAAAATTTGCCACGGCAGGGGCCTGATGCCTTGCTTGAGCTTCATCGTAACATAAATTCAAGCTTCAGCAACAGCGGTAAGGACGCTCCGATTGAAGGCAGTGGGACGTCAGACAACTGCTAGGCCTTCTCTATCCTCAGAAATTGCAGTTGGACTAAATTCCGTGTGGCGCAAACGAATCTGCTCAGTTCTTCCCTGAGGTATCACATGAGGAAAAGTTATAACTATAATTTTATGTACCCTGAGCTGTACTATAAAGTTTCGCTGCCCTGCACTCGGCCCAAGCGTATGGTTGCCACAAGAAGCAATACACGAAAAGCCCTGTGCACATCGATCTGGCGGAATACGTGCTACGGGCGGGCGGTAAATGAAGAAGCCCAGAAGTTCATGCTAGCGCCGTTAGGGT
>NW_024014747.1:0-528 GCF_000499745.2 Eimeria mitis
GCTCACGTGCACCTTTCCAATGTCACACGACAAGTGAAAATGAGGGAAGCATACACTGCAACAGCACACCCGAGCTACGCCCGCACCTGGCCGAAGTTATGGGACGGCGCATCATCTGGACTTCTACTGTGTATGGGGAGGCCACACCCAGCGACCGCAAAAGTACTAAAGTGACAGATGAGTTCAGGGCCGTTTAGTGAACTGCATTTCACGATACTGTCAAACCTTCACCTCGTGCGGTCTTTCATTTTGCAACTGCCATCAGGGGCAGGGGATTAATTGCGCAAAACACACTGCAGCTGATCAAACTGTGTAGGTTCTTCACTGATTCTCCACCGATACGAGTTCAGCATGTGAAAAGAAAAGAATTCCAAAGTTCGTCAGGAAATAAAGTAAGCTGTGCTAGGAAAGACTCCGAAAGAATCCGCAGGAGCTGGCAGGTGACACAAAGGCTACATAATGGCGTCGACAAGCATTGAGTTCCGCAGAGCAACATTCGCTTCGCTTTCCGATTTGCGCCAATCCTTG
>NW_024014748.1:0-528 GCF_000499745.2 Eimeria mitis
CCCACTCAACCGTCAGCTGCTGCTGCTCATCCTCATCCTCATCCTCACCAAAACAATCAGGTGGTACATAAGCAAACTGTACACCTGGTGCATGTTGTATAAACCTAAGATTCTCCAGTACTCTATTTTTTATTTTATTTAGGTGTTCTGGTGTATTTAGATTGGGGACTGCTGAAGGGTTTAGGTGGAGTTGAAAGTCAGGTGCATAGTAATCATAGTAATCGTTAAGAGGTATTTGTGTAGATATATCTTTATGTCTATCTAAAACAACAGCAGTCTCAAAAGCCCAACACCTCGATACATTTCTTATTGTATATCCTCCTCCCCCTAAAACAAGAAGAGGTATATTAAAAGACTTTACAAACTGAACGCATGCAGCGTGTCCTTTTATACTTAAATTAAATTTACCTAGTCTATCACCTGTAAGAGAATCAGCCCCACACTGCAATACTATAGCCCCCGGTCTATACACCTCAATACATTTTGTTATTATAGGTTTAAATAAAGATATAAAACTATCATCATCTA
>NW_024014749.1:0-528 GCF_000499745.2 Eimeria mitis
CCCACTCAACCGTCAGCTGCTGCTGCTCATCCTCATCCTCATCCTCACCAAAACAATCAGGTGGTACATATGCAAACTGTACACCTGGTGCATGTTGTATAAACCTAAGATTCTCCAGTACTCTGTTTTTTATTTTATTTAGGTGTTCGGGTGTATTTAGATTGGGGACTGCTGAAGGGTTTAGGTGGAGTTGAAAGTCAGGTGCATAGTAATCATAGTAATCGTTAAGAGGTATTTGTGTAGATATATCTTTATGTCTATCTAAAACAACAGCAGTCTCAAAAGCCCAACACCTCGATACATTTCTTATTGTATATCCTCCTCCCCCTAAAACAAGAAGAGGTATATTAAAAGACTTTACAAACTGAACGCATGCAGCGTGTCCTTTTATACTTAAATTAAATTTACCTAGTCTATCACCTGTAAGAGAATCAGCCCCACACTGCAGCACAATAGCTCCCGGTCTATACACCTCAATACATTTTGTTATTATAGGTTTAAATAAAGATATAAAACTATCATCATCTA
>NW_024014750.1:0-528 GCF_000499745.2 Eimeria mitis
AGCAACAGCAGCAGCAGCAACAGCAGCAGCAGCAACAGCAGCAGCAGCAACAGCAGCAGCAGCAACAGCATGAAGCCCTTGAAGCTGCGTCCGCTTTATTCCCAGCTCAACGGGCTACTCGGCCGGATTCGCCTGGCCCATCGCCACTTCCAATCCCTATTCCACTGTCTTCACCGCAAATGCGGCTGTCGACAGCGCTTGATGCATCCTCATGGCAGCCAAGTGACCAGCATGCTGTTGGATATTTTGCTTCAGTTTCGGAGCAGACAGACACCATGGAGGTGCGCCGACTACAACGACAGATAGGCCGGTTGCGCCGACAGCTGCATTGGCTGCAGCAGCAGTTGCCTACGCAGCGTTGGTACCGTCAACAGCAACAGGCCCAACTCCACCACCAAAGGGATCAGCGCGAGCTCCTTGAGGAACACCAGGATTTGCTTTGGGAGCAACAAGTGCAGCATCAGTTTTTGCCTCAACAGCAGCATGAGTCTTTACTTCAACAACAGATGCAGCAGCACTTGATGCAAC
>NW_024014752.1:0-528 GCF_000499745.2 Eimeria mitis
TCTAATTTTCACTTTTTTAGCTGAGCTAATATGCATTTATAGATACTCGGCTGAATCTGCCGTATGTGAACTTCAACTTCAAATGAGCACACACCCGCGTTTAAAATTATAGAAACTGCATAATCTTGGAAAACTCCCATCTTCTACGAATCCGTAGAGAGGAACCAGTTACTTTCTAGGAATGCGCATGCAATACTGGCTGTGCACGAGCAATAAAAAACAATGGAATTTGCTTGTTACGTGAATTTTTGCACTCCAGTACGGAGAGTATCCTCGTATGTTGTATCCGCTCAAGCGATACTCAGTGCACGATGCTTTTTCAAGGACAGTGACACCGAAACCTGACACATTAAAAACGTAACACAACGCATACTAAGCGAGTGCGCAACGCCAACATCGACAGTGCTTTCCGGGAAAGACATTGAATGTCATGGCCGCACTTGGAGCAAAGGGAGTTACTCTACTACTGCCTTGGTTCTACTTATATTTAGGCGAAAATCAAACTTATGCCACAGCGTGAAAACGACG
>NW_024014754.1:0-528 GCF_000499745.2 Eimeria mitis
ACACTTTGCTGCTGCCCATGGAAGTGACCAGGTGAACTGGCGTGGTCGAGTTGTCTTTCATAAAATTGCTACTTGAGCCTGCGCTACGTCGCAGTGGATGCATCGTTCGAGACAACGTGAGTACAGCAACACCGATGTGATTCCGATGGAACTAAAGATCGTGCGCTGTTGCCAAGTGCCCACAGCGCCCTCTCGCTGCAGGCAGGGGGCGTTCAAAACTGGAGTTTCAGGGTTCATGGGCGGTTGGTCAAACGCAAGGGCCGGAGAGGCTTGGTTTCCTTTGCATTTGAAGGACATATCAGTAATGGGTGGTTACAGCCTGCTTGGCACTGCGCGCGACCGGGGAGAATTGGGTAGAGACAGCGGCATTTTTTGTGCGTTTTGGACCTCTGTAACTGTGCAGCGATGCTTGGACGGCTGTGCCTGCATTTGGTATGGCTGCCAGTCGTGGCGCGCGGAGCGCTGTTTCAATAAGCGAACATCGGCGTGTGTTAATGCGTTCATGAAGGTAAGCTTGTTTGATGCTGT
>NW_024014755.1:0-527 GCF_000499745.2 Eimeria mitis
TATATATATATATATATATATATATATATATATATATATATATATATATATATATATATATATATGTTCTAGGATGTTAGTGTTTGGTGTTGTTGCTGCAGAGGCCTTCTTGGGCCCTCGCCCCCCTCCCCACACAATTCGGTCTCCGCAGACAGCGCGGCGGTTTGCTGCTGCTGCTGCTGCTGCTGCTGCTGCTGACTCGCCGCTGCATGCATCGGATACAGAAGTGTTTATAAAGCCACGCCGCAGCCGCTCTTCCTTGTGGGGCCGTTCAGCCTGGAGAAGCAGCAGCAGCAGCAGCAGCAGCAGCAGCAACAGCAGCAGCGCGGCGGCGGCAGCAGCAGCAGCAGCTGCAGCGGAGGCTTTCCCTTCTGTTGGGGGGAGCCGGAGGGACGCAGCAGCAGCAGCAGCAGCAGCTGCTGCTGCTGCTGCTGCTGTAGTAGTAGCAAGCGGCATAAACCAAGAGGAGCTGCACAGGGGGGGGGCCCCCTCTGTTGCTCCTCTCCCCCCGCAGCCCCGCAGCAGAA
>NW_024014756.1:0-527 GCF_000499745.2 Eimeria mitis
CTGCGCTGCAGCGGTACGCTATCAACTCCCTACCCTACAGCATCCCTCTCCTAAGCAGCCAGCTAGCTAGCTAGCTGGCTAGCTAGCTAGCTAGCTAGCCAGCTAGCTAGATATATAGCTAGCTAGCTAGATAGCTAGCTAGCTAGCTAGATAGATAGCTAGCTAGCTAGCTAGATATGTATCTCGCTAGCTAGCTGGATAGCCATTGGGATTATGATGCCTCTGCGCTATCAGTAAGAGATATGACTGCAGGCTGCAGCAGATGCACCGTTGCTGCTGCTGCTGCTGCTGCTGCCGCTGCAGCAGCTGCAGCAGTAGCACTAGCAGCAACAGCAGCAGCAGCAGCAGCAACAACTGCAGCAGTAACAGCAACAGCAGCAGACTAGATTGCAGTGTCTCACCTGCGCCGCTTGTGCTGCTTTGATTCGCTGTTGCTCCTCAAGTGTCTGCAGCAGCAGCAGCAGCAGCAGCTGCTCCGGCTGCAGCGCTCTCAGTGTTGGCGTGGTGTTGTTTAGTGGGGTTGTTAG
>NW_024014757.1:0-527 GCF_000499745.2 Eimeria mitis
TCCTTTACCTGCTGCTGCTGCTGTCCGTGGTGGTGGTGCTGCTGCTGCTGCACGTGCACCGAGAGTAAGAAAGCGGCCTGCGAAGCGAGACAATCCGAGGCAGCAAAGTGCTGCTAATCCTGCTGCTGCTGCTGCTGCTGCTGCAGCAAGGCCACAGGGTAGGCGAAGGGCAAAGTCTGTAGCGGCTGCTACTGCTGCTGCTGCTTCTGCTGCTGCTGCTGCTGCTGCTGCTGCTGCAGGAATGTTGTGTTCTCAGCAGCAGCAGCACAGCGCCACGCCTACCACTGCCACCAGCAGCAGCATCTACAACAAGAGCAGCAGGAAAAACAGCAGCAACTGCAGCAACAACAGCAACAACAGCAGCAACAACAGCAACAACAACGAGAACAGCAGCAGCAGCAGCAGCACCTTCTTCTGCAGCACAACACAAGCTAATGGCGCTACAGATAGCAGCACACTGTACAGATTAGACCCATTTGAATCGACGCAGCAGCAGCAACCGCAGCAGCCACTGCAGCAGCAACCGC
>NW_024014758.1:0-527 GCF_000499745.2 Eimeria mitis
CCGCTCCTTCTCTTCTCATCGCCTTCACGCTATTCAGGCGAGCTAAAGGACTCCAGCTGCAGCGGCTGCATCAGCAGCAGCAGCGGCGCGGTGGGCCCCTACACCCTCCTCCCCCCTTCCTGGTTGCTGCTGCTGCTGCTTTTGCTGCAGCAGGAGTAGCAGCGAGCATCAGGAGGAGGCGTACGTGTGGCTAGCAGGGAGTATTTGTTTGAGGAGAGGGTATTGACGAGGCAGCAGCAGTGTATTGTATGTGTGTTGTATGTAGAAAAATTTGTATTTATATTACATTTGAAGCGCTTGCATACACCTGAAACTGTAGGTGAAGATGTCAACGTTTCGCAGTGAGCCGATGGTGCGGGGCACCATGGTGCTGCCGTCTTCTCTGCCTGTAGCCCACGAAATCCTGGAGCGTATAGGCCGCCTGGGTGCAGTTCAGTTTGTAGATATGCAAGCGAATGCTTTGGTTCGTCCTTATAATAATTATATTCAGAGAATAGAAGAAATGGAGAGAATCATTCGTTTCTTAC
>NW_024014759.1:0-527 GCF_000499745.2 Eimeria mitis
TACCAACTTCACCGGGGCTATGGCCCAGGGGGAAGTAGAATACACACACACAAACTATAATGATACCTTGCATGCCCAAAAGGAAGGGAAATTGCAGTCGGAAGTTGTGGGTGTACGGACGGGGATCCGAGTAACCTAGCCGGAGAGCTGTTCCCAAGTGGCGGTTCTACACGACAAAGGAACAGCCTAACAAATCAGAACCCCATGCTGTCCTAAATGCAGTTTTTCTTATAGGAAGGTTACTTTGGTATAAGAAGAGGTGCATTTAGGAAGGCATGGGATTCTGACTTGCTAGGCTAATGATCTTTTCATAGTGCCTCTTTCAGCATCGCGGAGGAGCGCTCCGAGGCACCCAACCACCGGTCCATCCCTTTCCGAGGAGCATCTTCAGGCGATCCCACATCCGGCTTCTATGCAAATGATATTTGTAAAGCAGACATATTTATGCACCGTAAGAACCGCGAGAATGGTGTTTCGTTCCGTATTGCGCATGCATTAGCTGTGCAACTTACCATCCCCGGTCGCCT
>NW_024014761.1:0-527 GCF_000499745.2 Eimeria mitis
CTCTGCTTGGCATTGGTGGTGTCGACACCAAACTCACTCTTGTCCTTCTAAGCGTGTTACCGAGCGGAAAACTCACTGCATTCCTCTTGGGGTCGTCCATGCTTGCCTGGAGCTGAATTGTCACTTTGTCCGGTGCAGATTAATTATCGGCGCGTATGTTTACATGCAAACCCATTATTTGTACACTCACTCGCTTACGAGCCGTCGGCTGTACTGAAGCATTTAAATTGCATGTCAGGACAAAGCAGGGTGCATTACGGGTGAGCTGCGAGCTCAAGTACACAACTACTAGTATTCCGTTGCCCTGAAACCGTGCGTTCATACTCCATGCGCGTGCGTCCGAGAAAGGAATACATAGGGCACCAGTCGCCGGGAAAGTCTTGTTCCCTATGAAGATTCCGTTTTCTTGCAAGGTAAATACGCGCTCCCGTGAAATTGCACAAACCGCGTGGACGCTTTTGCGATGTTCACTAATACAGCATGCCAAAAAGAAGGAGGAATCTTTAAATACTACTACGATGGCGCAG
>NW_024014762.1:0-527 GCF_000499745.2 Eimeria mitis
CACGACACTGCATGCGTTGCAGCTTCTTGAGATATAGGGTTTAGGCGTTAAGGTTTTCTGCAGACGAGACATTGCGACTAGAGCCGGGCTCGGAGCTGTAACAACATATGGAGAGAGCTGCACATCTTGGCGCTTTCCCCACTGCTGTGGGTTAGGGCTGGGTATTTAGGTTTTAGGGTTTGCGTGTCTCTTCTCACTGCAGGAAAAATGAACATCGCCACCGACGAATTCGGGAACCCCTTCATAATCCTGCGGGAGCAGGAGGAGAAGAAACGCGTCAAAGGAATTGAAGCCCACAAGGCACGGGTTTTGGGTCTAGGGTTCCGGGATTAGGGTTTCCACTGAACAGACACCGCCGTGCACAGCGCCTATTGTGCAAGGTTTGGCGGTCTGTTCGTAGATCGGTGTGAAGGAAACGGTATAGCTGTTCGCGTTGGGCGCCTATGGTTTCAGGTTTAGGGCCTGCGGCTTCCGGTTAAGTGTCTGGGAAACGGGACTTGGGGTATGCGTGCAGGCGAACATAACGG
>NW_024014763.1:0-526 GCF_000499745.2 Eimeria mitis
TCCGACTCTGCGTTTGCTGCTGGGGCCCCCAACAGCAACAGCTGCTAGTTCCTGCTGCAGTGCTGCTGCTGCTGCTGCTGCTGCTGCTGGTCCTGCTGCTGCTGCTGCTGCTGCTGCTGCTGCTGCTTCTGCTCGCTTAAACAAGTGAGAAGGAGATGGGTATGCAGCAGCAACAGCGCATGCAACCTCCTCAGACACCCCAGGCAGCTGCAGCAGCTGCTGCTGCCAGCAGCGGTGTAGGGTTTGCTGCTTGCTTAGGGGCCCCACTGTCTCCTCAACAGCAGCAGCAGCAGCAGCAGCAGCAGGAGCAGCAGCAGCAGTTGCTGCTGCTTGTTCGTTTGCTGTAGCAGCAAGACGCCGCAGTTTACCCTTTGGCAGCAGCCTGATTTGTGTTTGTGTTGCTGCTGCTGCTGCTGCTGCAGTTGCTGCTGCTGCTGCTGCTGCTCTTACTAGTCTACATAGAAGTGCTGCTGCTGCTTCCTCGTCTGCTGCATGCGCTGTATCTACACCCCACAGCAGCAGCAGC
>NW_024014764.1:0-526 GCF_000499745.2 Eimeria mitis
GCTAAAGGCTTTTATTCCTTGTTGGTTGCCGCTAGTAAAAGTGATGCATATGTCTTCAGCCCATGCCCTAGATATGATTTACACAGTTAAAAGCTTCCATTTTTGCTCTCGTTGGTGTTATCCGACCAACGGTGAACAGCTGAACACGAATTTCTCAGATTGAAGTGAACAGAGAGTAGTAGCAGGGAGAGTATGTAGGAAGTTGTGTGCCTTTTTTAAGGTAGAAAAATGTAGGTGTGCTACCTCTTACGAGTTTATTTTATTGATAGGTTAGTGGAAATGGTAGAGACGTGGGGAAGGTGTTCAGAGGCTTTGCTTTTGGAATACTAGAAGGGTACACAACGGGGATCCAGGGGCCAGTTTAGAGGCGTAGTCCATGCAGATAAGTATTCAAAGCAAAGCTTAGGCCCCGTAAAGCGTTTGACGGACAGATTGTAACAAAGTAGCCGCCAAGGGGGAGCTTCACTATGCAGACGCTGAATTTTGATCTCATCTGCAGTCGTGTTTGTATTGTGTGCGAGGAGGA
>NW_024014765.1:0-526 GCF_000499745.2 Eimeria mitis
CTTTTCTTCTATAAGACAGCAGCCAGCTTCTGTTGTTGCTGCTGTTGCTGCTGCTGCTGTTGCTGCTGCTTCTGTTGCTGCTGCTGCTGTTACTGCTGCTGCTGCTGCTGCTGCATCTGTTACTGTTTCTGCATCCGCTATAGCACCAGCTCCCTGCTGCTGCTGCTGCTGCTGATGCTGCTGCTGCTGCTGCTGCTGCTGCTGCTGCAGCTCCAGCAGCAGCAGCAGCAGGTCGTTCGCTAGGTTGTGCTGCGCTGCAGCAAATGCCTGCAATCGGAGAACAGCAGCAAGCAGCAGCTCGTGCTGCTGCAGTGTCTTTACACACAGAGGAAGCAAATCAATTCTGCTGCTGCTGCTGCTGGTGCTGCTGCTGGCACCACTGCTGCAGCAACCTTCTGCAGCAGCAGCATCAGCAGCTGCAACAGGAGCAGCAGCAGCAGCAGCAGGAGCAGCAATAGTCCATCCATGCTCAGCAACATTAACAGCAACACCATCAACAAACAGCTGCAGGTTGTTTTGCGGCTGC
>NW_024014766.1:0-526 GCF_000499745.2 Eimeria mitis
TTGTCGGTACTTGCGTGGTTAGAGCCACATGACAGGGAAGCACGTGGCTCGCGTTGAAGAGGTAAGGATCTCACTTAGAGCTGTGGCCCGAGCAAACCAAATGACAATACTCTGACTTCCACCACAATGAAAATCGCCAGTGTAGAGTCAGAATACTTTTCGCGTGTCTTCGAAGTGGCGACCTGATGCTACTGGTTGTTTGTAAAGCCAAACTAGCGAGCCAAACTACCGAGGAGAAGAGGGGTAGATGGTAGATGGTTCTCCGTATTCGCCCCATTGTGCTCAGGCAGTGCGCGCTCGAGTTGTGGCGAGCATTTGGGTCTTCACTCCTTGCAGCGGTTGACAGGTGTATCTTAAAGCTAACGATAAAGCATCAGTCCTCTGTAGGACAAGCGAGAGGAAACGTGGGCGACTCTGCTCTGTCTAAGCGTTACTCTGTTCAGGCAGTAAGCAGGTGGGAGGAACTGCAGAGGGGTACACTGCGTATGATTGATCACGACGGCAATTGAAGGATGCCTTCAAGATG
>NW_024014767.1:0-526 GCF_000499745.2 Eimeria mitis
GAGAGCAAGCGGTATATCCTCCGTCTGCAGCTTCCGCGCGGAAATACTGGCGCGTGGACATAAAAATCGCTAAATAATGGAATATAATGGGCCGGGAAGGCCCAATCGTCAGACTGTCGGGGGACTCCCCCAGCTGCTGTTGTTCCCGCGGGTGCTGCCGGTCCTGCTGCGGCGGAAGCGGAAGCAGCAGTCACTGTGCCGCTGTTGTGTCGCCTCCACTGGTGAAGGTAGCTTAGTGTGAAGGCAGAACATAAGGGAATGCTCGAGAAAACGGGAGAACCGCCGCTCTTCCAGGGTGTATGAGGGCAAGGCAGCGGAGGGGCAGGGCACTGAGGAGGCAGGGAAGAGCACAGCGGGGACCGCCAGAGTGGTAAACTTACTGTTGATAACGGTAGTGGGAGTAGCGGTAGTGATATAGGGAGGGGAGGGGAGGGACTCTGGCAGGGCTGCTGCTACCACCACAGCCCGATAAGCGGTGCTCTGGCAAGCCCGCCCAGCTACGGCTGGGCCGATGCAAAGCGGACAA
>NW_024014768.1:0-526 GCF_000499745.2 Eimeria mitis
GACCCGCCTCAGACCCTGCTAAAGCTAGCCAGCTATGTAGCCATTATTCTATTTGCAGCATTCTCCATTTGAACGTACAACAGCTTAATGTTGCCGGCCCCACGAAGGTTGAAATCAATGTAATTATAGATGTTACGCAATTCTTGGAATATCACAAGCCGTGCAAGCACTCGAACTTTGCAGCACAACAGGTGGGTTGAGGAAGGTGAGGAGAGCTACACCAGCGCCAATCACATATGGCCCTTGGCGGGCACTACCGGGACCCGTGGGATGAATTGAGCTACCCCTGTCCACACAATCCAGGATACACTGCATCTGCTTTTGGAATTTCGGATCTATGCTATGCATGCGAGTGATGCCCACGGAATATGCCCGGAACCACTCGACAGCCGTGCTGCCAGCTATGAGAGAACCGATTGAGGCATGGGGCCAAGACGGATCAACAAAAGTGGCGCGTAACAAATTTGAGATGCGGAAGACCAAATACGAAGGATTTGAGGAGGAATACGCTCAAAGTGAGTCTTTT
>NW_024014769.1:0-526 GCF_000499745.2 Eimeria mitis
TAATTTTATTATTTTAATTTATTTTATTTAAATTATATTTATTTGTTTTTTTTTCTGTTAATGCAGAAATACATCTGCTGCTTCAAAGGAATTTGCTGCTGCTGCTGCTGTTGCTGCTGCTGCTGCTGCTGCTGCTGCTGCTGCTGGTGCTGCAGCTGCTGCTGCTGCTGCTGCTGCTGCTGCTGCTGCTGGTGCTGCTGCTGGTGCTGCTGCTGCAGCTGCTGCTGCTGCAGCTGCTGCTGCTGCTGCTGCTGCTGCTGCAGCTGCTGGTGCTGCTGCTGCAGCTGCTGCTGCTGCTGCTGCTGCTGGTGCTCATGCACGCAGCAGCTGGGTTTATATGCTAAGCTTTGATTTAAACACGAACTCGACAAGAATAACAAAAGGGAGAAACAAAAGAATAAATTTTACAAACTAAACCCTAAGCCCTAAACCCTAAACCCTAAACCCTAAAACCCTAAACCCTAAACCCTAAACCCTAGAATCCTCTCATAGAAGGACCAGGCCGATGTCTTTGTGCAGTACCTGC
>NW_024014770.1:0-526 GCF_000499745.2 Eimeria mitis
GTAGTGGCAAGGCATACCAACCTAGTTCGCTACCTTGATCCCAGCAAATGCGACAACAGCTTCCGTAAAGTAGCACTCCTCAGGAGCCGACGAATACAATGCTCTGCAGAGCTTTCCTCACACATGTGCAGCTCAGCTCACAGCAGTGAACCTCCTAACGCACTGCACGATGTATGCAGCATACCTCCTGCATCTCCAAAAAGCTGATCGTTTTGGTAGTCTACCTGTACACAACGGTTGGGAATACCAGACGTCTCCCACTGCGTGACAACCCGAATGTGGATACTTGTGCTTTCTCGTAGCCTACCCCACAGGCAGTGCAACCAGTATCCGTGCTAAAAACACCTCTGTAGGCACATGTGTAGTCAAACGGGGGACGGATGAAGCTGCGCAATTGCTTTAAAGCGTCTCGCACAATGCCATACGCAAATGTATATGCTTAAACTGCCCGTAAGACTGAAACATACTTCCTGGATGGCGAACCGCTGTATCTTTGGCCTTGCTGATAGTCTCCATATCCAACTAA
>NW_024014771.1:0-526 GCF_000499745.2 Eimeria mitis
CGCTAGAGGCAGCGCACCTCCTGTGTATTATTCCTTCTCACATGCGTGGAGCAAATCGCATTCTGCCGACGTAATTTCCGTAAGCTTGGAGATACTAGGGTGCCGAGAAACATATAGCAAGAGCATTAGCAACAATGCAGAGCCACCGGCAGCATTGTCAGAGCATATCTCCCTCTGGTGGTTTTTCCCTTCACCATACCCGCAAAAACAATAGACACAAAAGAGTGATCTACTCACTGCACCAAAATATGCAGCGAACAGGACTTTCCGCGCCGGCATATTACGTTATAGCCAGCCGCTCCTCACGAACCCGGCACATGCGAAGAGGCCAACGACTTGGTGGAGTAAATGTGCACAGCTTCGAACCATCTTTCTGAACCTATAGCCTATCCAACATGCAAACGCGAAACCCCTGCAACCCAATTTGTGGGAACTCTGCCAAGCTAAGACCAATATCGGCGAACCACGCAGCTGATTCTACGGGGTCCAGTGGCGCAGTCCCCAGACACGCTAGGTACGAAGCTAG
>NW_024014772.1:0-526 GCF_000499745.2 Eimeria mitis
AAAGATATATTAAAAAATATAAACGCATGCAGCCCCATAAACATCAGCATCTTTCTCTCATACTCTGTCAGTAAGCATGCAGATATGCGGCTGCATGCATCTAACTCTTTTATATATTCTCTTCTATCTAGCCAACGAGAAAGGAAGCCTGTTATGTCTATCCATCTATATATAAAGTCACAAATATTATCTATACTGCTGCTGCTGCTGCTGTTGCTGCGGTGGTGCTGCTGTAGTTGCTGCTGTTGAGAGGGAGAAAGGAGAGATGTCATACTGCTGCTCCTGCTGCTGCTGCTGCTGCTGCTGCTGCTGCTGCTGTTGCTGCTGATTGGGGATGCATGCAAGAGGAAGGGAGAACGATAGAATAGGAAGCTGCTGCTACGCATGCAACGGGATGATACGGTGGTTCCTCTTGCTGCTGCTGCTGCTGCTGCTGCTGCAGCAGCAGCAGCACTGCTGCCTGCACCACGTGCAATGCCCAGCATTATACACGCCACAGATAAATTTGCTGCTGCTGCTGCTGCTG
>NW_024014773.1:0-526 GCF_000499745.2 Eimeria mitis
CACGCTCTATGCAAAGACATAAACGCACCAGCTGCACGCACTCCATCCATACGTGCTGTACATGCATGCATAGCCTTGTACATGCATGCATGCATGCATGCATGCATGCATGCATGCATGCATAGATCTGTACATGCATGCATGCATGGACCTATACATGCATGCATGCATGCATGCATGCGTGTACATATACACTTATACACCCATGCATGCATGCATGCATGCATGCATGCATGCATGCATGCAAGTGTATACATACCGCCTAGAGGGTGTGTGATGTCTGCTAGTGCGTGTTGTATGAGTGCGAGCTGCGCGAAGGTGCTGCTGTCTCTGAACCGCAGCACAACGCCGATGCTGCCCTCGGCAGAGACCCAGGTCCTTGTAGATAAGGGACAACATAAACTCATGCAGCTCCTCCTGCTGCTGCTCCTGCTGCTGCTGCTGCTGCTGCTGCTGCTGCTGCTGCAAGGAGAAAGAGATGAGACGGAGGCATGTAGATGTCCCTCCCCAGTTGCTGCTGCTGCTG
>NW_024014774.1:0-526 GCF_000499745.2 Eimeria mitis
ACTCTCGCTGCAGTGCAGCGGCTGCTGCGTGACGTTCGCGCATGCAGCAGCAGCAGCAGCAGCAGCAGCAGCAAGTACAGCAGCAGCAGCAGCAGCAGCAGCAGCAGGAGCGACAGGACCGTATCCGTTTGATGCTGTTGGCCTTGAGGCTCCTTCTGTGGAGGCAGCAGCAGAGGGGTTTCAGCTGTCGCTGCAGCAACTCTCAGCTGCTTCTGCTGCTGCTGCTGCTGCTGCTGCGCCTGCTGCTGCTCTTGCTGCAGCAGGGGGTGTCGCGCTGCTGCTGCAGCTCAACCAGCTCAGGGCGCGGGTGCAGCACCCCTCGACTCTACAGCCGCTGCAGCTGCTGCACTGTCCTGCTGCCACACTGCAAGTAGCAGCAGCAGCAGCAGCAGCAGGAGCAGCAGCAGCAGCAGCAGGGCGTATCTCTCTCCATCCTGTGCTGTCGCGGCTGCTGCCAGGCAGCGTTGCAGTGGGTTTGCTGCTGCAGCAGCAGCTGACCATACACCTCGACGCTCTGCGTCTGTGG
>NW_024014775.1:0-526 GCF_000499745.2 Eimeria mitis
AAAAAGAGAAAGAAACAAAGAAATAAAACAGATGTAGAAATAAAGCGAAAAAAGATAAAGAAGAATATACGGAAGAGACAGAAGAAGAGACAGAAGAAAAAGACAAGAGAAAAAAGAAAAGACAAAAAAGAAAGAAGAGACAAAAAAAGAGACAAAAAAGAAAGAAGAGACAAAAGAAGAAAGGAGACAAAAGAAGAGACAAAAGAAAAAAGAAGAGACAAGAAGAAGAGAAAACAGAAAAAAGAGACAAAATAAGAGGAAGAAGAGAAAAAAGAAAAAAAGAGACAAAAGAAGAGAAATAAAAAAGAAGAGACAAAAGAATAAAAGAGAGAAAAAAGAAGAGAAAAAGGAAAATAAAAAGAAAATAAAACAAAAGAAAAAAAAGAAACAAAAAAAAGAAACAAAAAGGAAAAAAACAAAACAGAAAAAAAGGGAAAAAAGAGAAAAAGAAAAAAAAGAAAAAGAAAAAAGAAAAATAGAAAAAAACAAAAAGAAACAAAAATAAAAATAAAAAAAAAAAAAAAAA
>NW_024014776.1:0-526 GCF_000499745.2 Eimeria mitis
ATGACCAGGTTGCCCTGCCGTGCCGACCGCGAACGAAACTCAGTGACTCATTGAAACGTTGCAGCTCCTCTAAACACGAAAACGCTTAACTACTACCAACAAACCAGATTCACTCGCCGCAACCACGAGTTCTGCTCCCATTTCTACTTGCCATGAGCTACACAATGAACTACAGCCTTCGCGTCCTTCTATGCAAACGTCACGAGCACCTACGAAGTTTTTCTTGGTTGCGTCGGCTGCCATGGTCCGCTGTTCGCTATTCGCCTTCTTCGTAAAACAACTAAGATACATAACTAAACTGGCTGTCAATACTACTACAGCGTTTCACACACAAAGCCGTATGGCCCGTGCTGCCAACCATCCCCGGACATTTCGCACTGCAGATACCTGCCTCACTAATTTCCTAGCTCGTTTCCAGCGTTATCATGTGCCTCACACAACCATATTGCAAAGCCAAAGCACCCGTCCCCAGTAGAAAACAATGCTGAGCACGCATGCTAGCAACTGTCTAGACCTGCGTCATGCA
>NW_024014777.1:0-526 GCF_000499745.2 Eimeria mitis
GTGCAGTATAGGCTATGACGCTCAATATTGTCCCGTTGGTGGAATTTGTGCTGGTCGTCGTCGCAATGCATCTTCTGCCAGGAAGTTTCGGAAAACGGCGGATATGGTCAATCTCCTGGCTAAGCTTTGTAAGCTTGTCCACCGTGCCCCACCCTCCACAGGTGGACCTCCCGAAACGTCAAAATCCGAGGTTCCTCTGAAGTGGCCTGCTCAAATCTACGACGCAAATGCTCAGCAACGAACTTTCCTAATGCAGTGGCAAGGTCTTTCAGAGACCTGGCATGGATGGACAGCTCAGCCCTTGACAAGCCGCCGTTCTAAGCGGCTCGGTAGTGCAATCCTCCGAGTGCAGCAAGGGTGGCGCCCATGAAAACAGCGGGCGGCACAAACTGGCACAAGGCTGCTGCACAGCCCCAGATGAGTGTGCAAACTGGTTAATAGCAGGACGCATGACACTTTTGAAAGACTGCCTCCAAGATTCATTCGCACTATTGTGTCCTTGGGAGGACGTCACGCACCCTCTTTA
>NW_024014778.1:0-526 GCF_000499745.2 Eimeria mitis
CGGATTACATGCAGTACTCGAAATTCTATTCTGGTGGTAATATTCAAGCCAAAGTACTGTTACTGTTTGCCCTTCCTTATCTAGCTTGAGGGAGTCATGCTTTACCCTAATTTTCGTCAAGTTGGCTTCTGCCTCATCTTGCTTCTGCTGCAGCTCTGCAACGAGTCGTCGTTTTGGCTCGACCCCTTTTGCAACCTCATGGTACTGAATCATCGCCTTGACCCACGTCAGCAACCCGTTCCCCGCCTTTGAAATCTTTGCCATTTTTTCGCTCGTAAATGAGTCCGGGTCCTTGTTGAAATATTCCATGAGTTTCTTCACTTGCCGGTCTGAGAAGTGAAATTCAATTACTTACACATGTTATGTACCATTTCTGCGTATCCGAATATGGCTTCGTCTACGCAGACAGGGGAGGGCTTTCTTCCGGCTGAACTCAAAATGTCTGTGACAAACGCACTGACATACCAGAAATATTGTCTTTTGGATACTCTACAAGACTTTTGAGGAAATTGACATCATTTAACAT
>NW_024014779.1:0-526 GCF_000499745.2 Eimeria mitis
TTGCTTCTCCCTAGATATGAATTCACGTTGTTTTCACTTTATAAAGAAATGCAAAACACCGGGGATAGATGTTGCAACATTTTCACAACTTGAACTAGACAGAAGTATTGAAACCCTAGGTACTGTAGTGTGTATGCACAGCTGGAGTTTTACTCCTGAAGCGCACATGGGTATAAAGAAAAAAATCATCACTCCATAGATTATGGTTTAGGATATGGGGCATAGGGTCTAGGGCTTAGGGTTGGGGGGTGAGCGTATGGGGTTTGTCAGGTCTGGCTAACTTGGGCGACAGCAGCAGTTTGGTGTTGCGACGTCCCCGCGTCCGGGGTTCTTTGAGTCAGCTGAGCTTGGTGAAGAAAGTAAAGGAAATGCAGCACGGATTCAATGTACCCTTTCAGTTCGCTCACCTTCCAGGCCCGGAGGAGTGGGACGGCTTGTTGCAGAAGGTGTGTCGTTTGGTTACTCCTGTTATCGTAGACATTTGCATTTGTTATTATTTCGTTTTGGATGTCTCTTGTAGGTATTT
>NW_024014780.1:0-525 GCF_000499745.2 Eimeria mitis
TTAGTTGGATATGGAGACTATCAGCAAGGCCAAAGATACAGCGGTTCGCCATCCAGGAAGTATGTTTCAGGCTTACGGGCAGTTTAAGCATATAAATTTGCGTATGGCATTGTGCGAGACGCTTTAAAGCAATTGCGCAGCTTCATCCGTCCCCCGTTTGACTACACATGTGCCTACAGAGGTGTTTTTAGCACGGATACTGGTTGCACTGCCTGTGGGGTAGGCTACGAGAAAGCACAAGTATCCACATTCGGGTTGTCACGCAGTGGGAGACGTCTGGTATTCCCAACCGTTGTGTACAGGTAGACTACCAAAACGATCAGCTTTTTGGAGATGCAGGAGGTATGCTGCATACATCGTGCAGTGCGTTAGGAGGTTCACTGCTGTGAGCTGAGCTGCACATGTGTGAGGAAAGCTCTGCAGAGCATTGTATTCGTCGGCTCCTGAGGAGTGCGCTTTACGGAAGCTGTTGTCGCATTTGCTGGGATCAAGGTAGCGAACTAGGTTGGTATGCCTTGCCACTAC
>NW_024014781.1:0-525 GCF_000499745.2 Eimeria mitis
CTGCCGAGGCCCGTGATGCCAATGCAGGTGATGCTGCTGTTGCAGCGAACTCTGCTGCAGCTGTTCCTGCCCCAACAACTGGCGGTGCCAAAACACAGACCGCTCTTGATAGGGCTCCGGCTGGTCCGGATGCTGCTGGAGTTGCTCCTGCTGCTGTTGCTGGTGCCCCAACCCTGTTGATATCTGCTGTTGCAGCATATACACCTGCCGCTGCAACTGGCGCAGCTGTTCCTGCAGCTGCAGCACTTCAACTGAGACTTTTCGTCTCGGTGGAGTGGCAGAAGTTCCAGCAGCACGCAGGTGAGGGCGGAGACTCAGCAGTCCTTCTACTGCATCGAGCTCTGTTGCGGTTCGCGGCTGCACCGAGGGGTCGAGCTGCTCTGTCCCTGAAGCCATTCCAGGTGGGGATATATGCAACGCAGCTGCAACGTCTTCATCGTGTGGCTTTGGCTGCACTTGCTGGTGGGGTGTTGGTTCAAAAACACCGAAGCCGGCCTCCGCTGCTCTTGTCAACAATCTCTTTTT
>NW_024014782.1:0-525 GCF_000499745.2 Eimeria mitis
AGAGAGATACCTTCGATATCTGATTGAATACGTCATCCAACGACATGGGGGTTTCAATATCATCGTTGGTGGTAGGGGCGGCAGGAGTTCTTGCAGCTGGCACTGGATTCAGCTGGGGGGCCCTCCTACGTGGGTGCCGGCGTCGCCTCTCTCCTGAGCCCTTCGGGTTCGTGGCCTTTGCAGTTTCCGCCTGCACGACGGCTGCCTGTGCCAGCAGTTTCTCGAGTTCTGAACGAAACCCTTGCTCTTGCGGTGGCGACTCCTCGACAGGAGAGGTATCCGGCGTCGGCGAGGAGGAATTCTCAACAGAAACCTCGGCTTCACTAGGAAGGGTGGCACTGGAACCCTGAGGCTGAACAGCAGCAACCGCTGCGGCAGGGGAACCGTCCTGATCCTCTTCCTCCCGCACGGTGTGGGCAGCCTGAGCTAGCAACTGATGGAGAGACCGCGAAGGGTTCAATATCGCTGCTGCTGGTATTGCTGCTTTCGGCGATGATGGTGCTGACGATGCTGCAGGGCGGCCTT
>NW_024014784.1:0-525 GCF_000499745.2 Eimeria mitis
TTTTTTTTAATTAAACAGAGAAAATATTCGATAAAGCAGTAGACATACAAAGCAGCAGCAGTTGCTGCTGTTCTCTCTCAACAGGATTAACATAAAGAGCAGCAGCAGCTGCTGCTGCTGCTGCTGCTGCTGTTGTTCCTGCTGCTGCTGCTGCTGCTGCTGCTGCTGCTGCAGTTTTTTTCTGTATTATATTATAGTGAAATATTTTAATTTTTTATTTTAATTATAAATAATTAAAATAAAAAATTAAAATATTTTGCTTGCTGTTGATGAGCTGCAAGGAGAGAAAGAAGAAGAGAAGCAGCAATTGGGGTGTATGTACACCGTAACAAAACAAATATTTTTGTTTATATAGAGTGCTGTATAGTAATAATAAATAATAAATAATATAATTTAATTATATTTTATATAAATTATTATATAATATAAAATAAAATAAATATTTTTTTGGGTGGGCTTAGTTGCAGTGTATAGACACCACAACCTCCCCTTCTCTTTTTCTTTCTATTTTGTTGTTTTCATTTG
>NW_024014785.1:0-525 GCF_000499745.2 Eimeria mitis
CAGCAGCAGCAGCAGCAGCAGCAGCAGCAGCAGCAGCAGCAGCATCAGCAGCAGAACTGTGTAAAATGGAGAAAGTCCAGTGGTGTTTCTCCTTCTGTCTTTTATAGTCGAGGCCCCTTCATCTGGCCGCGAGAGGGAAAGAGCTGCTGCAGCTGCTGCTGCTGCCTGCAGCAAACGGTGTTTCCCGTGTCTCTCGTGCTGCCGACGCCCCACATGGATATACACCCAATCCTCGCAGAGCCAGCAGCAGCAGCAGCAGCAGCAGCAGCAGCAGGAACAGCAGCGGGAGATGCAGCAGCAGATGCAGCAGCAGATGCAGCAGCAGCAAACGCAACAGATGCAGCAGCAGCAGCAAATGCAACAGATGCAGCTGCTGCAGCATCAACTAGTACTCTAGAACGCGACGACGCGCAGAAGCTGCTGCAGCAGCAGCAGCAGCAGCAGCAGCAGCAGCAGCAGCAGCAGCAGCAGCTGCAGCAGCAGCTAGATAAGGAATTAGATAGAGAAGCATTTTCAACAGCAGTT
>NW_024014786.1:0-525 GCF_000499745.2 Eimeria mitis
CAGCAGCAGCAGCAGCAGCAGCAGCAACAGCAGCAGCTGCAGCAACACTTCTGAGCAGGGGGAGGGGCCCACAGAAGACACGACTGGGGGCCCCACATCTCTCTTTGGGGCCCCTGGGGGCCTCGGCTTCGCTGCGTTTTGCGCTGCTGTGCAGCAGCAGCAGCAGCGGGCTACAGCTCCAGCGCTGCAGGATGCGTGCAGCAGCAGCAGCAGCAGCAGCACGAACAGCAGCAGCAACAGCAGCGAAGACTGCAGGGAGACAGTCAGTCTGTGGGGCCCTTTGGCGAGCGCCACAGCCCTTATGCTGCAGCGAAACCCCCTCAGTAGCAACAGCAGCAGCAGCAGCAACAGCAGCAGCAGCAACAGCAGCAGCAGCAACAGCAGCAGCAGCAGCAGCGACTGTTCTTTGTTTCTTACGTTTGAGGCCAACAGCATTGCAGCAGCAGTAGCAGAGCAAGACAAAGGATTTGAGTTTGCTGCTGGCCGTCTCCTCCGCCTTGCTGCTGCTGCAGCAGACACCGAAAC
>NW_024014787.1:0-525 GCF_000499745.2 Eimeria mitis
ATGTATATATATATATATATATATATATATATATATAAGAGATGGTGAATTTGCGGTGTCTTTGCAGGTCTGCTGCGGTGTATATGGGCCAGCGCAACGTGCGAGGTAAGCTGAAGGAGACAAGCATTGCTGCAGCAGGCTGCTGTTGCTGCTGCTGCTGTTGCTGCTGCTGCTGTTGCTGCTGCTGCTGTTGTTGCGGTTGCTCTTGCTGCCTCTGCCGCTGCTGTTGTTGCTGTTGCTGTTGCTGCTGCTGCTGCTTTTGTTGCTGCTTTTGCTGTTGCTGCTGCTGTTGCTGTTGCTGCTGCCTTTGCCTACGGCTGTCATGTGTCTCCACCAGGCGGCAGGCCGTATCTTTTGTCTCTGTCTCTTTTTTTTTTAATCTCGTTTTCTTTTTTCTTTTTTTCTTTTGTTTAGTGGTGGCTGTGGGGTGTATATACAGCTCGCGGTGGTGATGCTGTTTGTCTCTGCAGGCGCACATGGATAGGCTGATGAAGCAGGCAGAAGGTAAGAGATTTTTCTTTGCCT
>NW_024014788.1:0-525 GCF_000499745.2 Eimeria mitis
CTCAGCGTTCAAAACACCAACATCATTTTGGAGGGCTAGACAACGGTAGCTCACGTCCCGTATACAACGAGGCTTCATCAACATCGGAAGAACTACACCCTGTCAATACACCTTGCGTATGCTTGGCGATCCTACGCCGCTGGAAAAAAAGCTCACGCAAACAAGGAAGGCGGGAAGGGATCAATCGCATTTTCAAAAAAAAGCCTCAGTAAGTGCCGTCGTTTTTATCATCACGGCGAAAACACAAGCACAAGAGAGTGGTCTACTCATTCCACCAAACTGTGCAGCAAACGAGGGCAAGCCGTACCGGTGTTTTACCCCGCAGCCAGCTGCTCCTCACCAACCAGGCACACGTGAAGAGGGCAGCAACGTGGGGGAGTAAACGCAAGCAGCTTCACGCCATCTTTCTGAAACTCACTGGATTATGCAACGTGCAAACGCGAAGAGCACTGCAACGCAGTATGATGGTAATCCGCTAGGCTAATTATTATCCAGGGGGACCGCCCAGCTGTTTCTAGGGGATGC
>NW_024014789.1:0-525 GCF_000499745.2 Eimeria mitis
TTATTTATTTATTTATTTTATTTTGTTTTTATTTATTTATATTACTATTCTATTATATAAACTAACGCTATATCTATTCTACCTGTATTTGTTTGTTTCGTTTCTGCGTATTGTTTGTTTGTTTCTTGTTTTATTTATTTATTTTATTTATTTTATTTATTTTATTTTATTTATTTTATTTTATTTTATTTATTTATTTTATTTTTTTTTTTGTTTGTGTACTTATTACTTATTGAGGTTCCCATTGTGTAGACAAGCAGAAAGAAGATAAAATAATAAAAACCTAAAAACAAAAAAAAACAAAAAAACAAAAAAAACAAAAAATAATTAAAACAAAAAGAATAAATAAACAGAACAGAAATAAAACATAAAACAAAAAAAGAAAAAAACAACAAAAATATAAAAAAAAACAATGGAAACAAACAAAAAGAAAAAAAGGATAAAACAGATAAAAAGGAGAAGCAAAACAACAAAAATAAAAAACAAAAACAAATATATATATATGTATATATATATATATATATA
>NW_024014790.1:0-525 GCF_000499745.2 Eimeria mitis
GCATCGTCTTCTTCAGAGTCAGGTTTGATGCTTGTTCTGGTGGTGTTCTTGCTCCTGTCTAACCCATTACAAGAAACCAGCGATTTCCTGCTGGGAGTTGTTCGGTGAGCAGTGCTAACTGGGGTCAAGGAGTCATTTAGCGAGCAAGGCAGTTTCACCACAAGGAGGCTGGTGTACTAAAGTGGTAACTGGAGCGTAGGGATAAAGTTGGTATCCACCAGCGGTGTGCTCTTTGGCTGTCTTCACACTGAGCCATCAAAGAATTTTCAACAAAATGACGTGCATTTAGATGATCGCAGCCTAGTATCTGGGCGCGCGGTATCACGGCAACAGGGTCCGTGTAAAAGCAGTGAATGTAGTCGCGTAGGCTTGCACATCTGGCAAAGCAAGCTAGAACTGCGAAACGACCTTTGGTAGTAATTATCTGATGAGATGCATCCTGAGGCAGGCCATCCCAACCTTCAGAAGGCTGCCTGCGTGTAAAATGCATGCACGCATGTGTCACCAGTACGCCATGGCCGCATG
>NW_024014791.1:0-524 GCF_000499745.2 Eimeria mitis
ATATATATTTTTTTTTTTTTTTTTCTTTTTTTTATTCCTCTTCTCGATGTGCACGCCACTTAATTGAATAACCCGAAAGATTAAACAATCGTAATATTAGCGAACTCAGATAAAACTTGAATCTGTGCTTTTTTGCTTATTGCTCACTATGGTTATCATTATTTCTATTAGTATTATTTCTATGACAACAAAAACAATAATAATATTAATAATAATAATAATAATAAGAATAATAATAATATTATAATAATAATAATAATATTATTATTATTAATATTATTATTGTTGTTGTTATTACTATTACTTACAGCCACCTCTATCGAGTATACAATTCAACATTTGTATTTCTTACAGCCGTAATACTAATGCTTCATATCAAACATAAATTTATGAATTTATTCATATTTTCTTTTTTTGTTTTGTTTTGCTTCCCTTTTTCATCGATCAGGGAGTAAAGAAATACAATAAATTTTAAGATGAGTGCCTCAGCTGAAACTTGAATTTTGTTCGTCTGGGTTTCTCCC
>NW_024014792.1:0-524 GCF_000499745.2 Eimeria mitis
AGGCATAGACGATACACACGGCACACGAACAAAGGTGCCCTTCATCGAGTTCACATGGGGTGATTAGGGAGAGCTCTTACGAACAACCCGCCGCGCGATGGCTAGCTGGAGGGCGGATCCGTTTTGCATCCAGACATTGCACCTAACAAAGACACAAAACAGCTTCGTCAATCTTTCCAAATCTGAAGCATTCTCATACGCTGCAGATTTCTGCCTGGCTTTTGCAGGCAACGCACGGGTATACACAATCCCTGCGGGCCGCATATTCGGCCGCAGCCCGCCCTTCGATTCTCGCCTTCTTTGCGTAACAACTGCCATCATGCAGAATCGGGCTGCTCACCGTTGCTACTCGGCGCTCCGGTGCAGCTCGCAGCGAAGTCGGTAACCGCTCCTACTACGCACTGCGTTGCAGATGTACTGTTCCATCAATTCACTGAGGACATTTGTCATGCTTGCAAACACCCCAGCAAACAGTGCAGCGCTACAACGCCCCGACACAGGAAACATTATAGACGAACACGATC
>NW_024014793.1:0-524 GCF_000499745.2 Eimeria mitis
ATCTCCCGCACCACGACCGGCGAAATGGCCCTTCCTTGACATCAAACGGGATCCACTGCGTCTTTAGCTGTTTCAACAGTTGAACGCTGCGCACACCGAAATGCAAAGAGAGCAGCCCGAGCTCTCCACAAAGTGACACATCTACAGTTGTTGCCGCATTTAACGACTGATGACCCGATTCAACAAAATGATGCTGTATTGCAAGGCATTCTTCGGGCAGGGCACCCTCGACTTAACATCCTTCTCGGCGTGCCCTAGGCGTGATACGGGGACCGCCTTTCAACGCCTGTGAATGATATCGGTACGCTTGTGCGGCCTGCGGCCATTCGAGGCCTAGCCTCGTGACATATTTCTGCAGGACTCATTCTGCTAAAACGCATTTCTGCCGTCAACGTGCCGCAAGGAAACTGCATATCGCCTCCAGCCCTCTGCTACTATACGCCCTAGAGTCGTCTCAGTGTGGCCAAACTAGCCAAATACCTCGGCGTTGGTGCGCTCACATTTCTCCACTGGTCACCGCCCTC
>NW_024014794.1:0-524 GCF_000499745.2 Eimeria mitis
TCAACCACGCACCTTCTTGATCAACCCTTACGAAGCATGCTCCCCAATGTTCAATCACGAGACTTTGTACGCACCGCACTGTCAGCGGCGAGTTCACAGCACCCCCACTGTGGTTGTGCAGGGGTGGGTCAATGACGCAGCCACAGCACCCAATCACACTATGCGCACAGCACAACAGAACAGGGGTTGCATCTACCACATAATAAATGTAGTCATCGCTACCGCGCTAGACGTAGAATATCGGTAGAGCTAGCGCTGCACCTTCGCACTACTAGGCTTTATATCAGACCAGTAGAACCGCTAATCGAGAACCGAAGGCCGCTCGTTGGATCTTGGCGCGTTATTCCCCGAACGAAGGGAGCTACCCTATATTCCTTCCGACACAAGCCAGCTACTAATTCTGCTTCATAAGTGCTTTACCCACCACTGTTCCGGACAACCTCGATAACACTGGAAAAAAGAGGGGGGAATAGTAAACGTTCGACGACGACTTGTACCTAATCCAGAAGCCTTAAGCCTAAAGG
>NW_024014795.1:0-524 GCF_000499745.2 Eimeria mitis
TGCTGCTGCAAAAACGAGGGGAATAAGAAACGCAGCAACAGCAGCAGCAACAGCAACAGCAGCAGCAACAGCAGGAGCAGTTTACAGAGCAGCAGCAGCAGAAGCAGCAACAGCAACAGCCACAGCTCAGCTGCCGCTACAACCAAGCCATGCTAGTAGCAGCAACAGCAGCAGCAGCAGCAGCAGCACCAGCACCACCACCATGCAACAAAAAGTAAACCCTAGAGAAGCAAACTGACCGCATGCATATATATTTGTTG
Source organism: Eimeria mitis (assembly GCF_000499745.2). Taxonomy (NCBI): domain Eukaryota; phylum Apicomplexa; class Conoidasida; order Eucoccidiorida; family Eimeriidae; genus Eimeria; species Eimeria mitis. The sequence continues at coordinate 261 of NW_024014795.1, forward strand.
CTGCGTGTGTTTGTGTATGAAGGGAGCTGTATAGACTGGAATCTGTATCTGCATTTGTTAGTGGTTATTTTAATTACGAGGGTTTACAACCCCCCCACCTTTGTCCTGTTTGTCTCCCCTCTTTGGGGTGTATATACAGCAGCAGAAGAGGAGACGCATTCGACCTGTCTCTCTTTCTTGTTTCTTGTCTTCTTGGTGCTGGCTACGATGCTTACTGTGTTGTCGGCACTGCACCTAAACATATCACCAATAACGATCAGGCAA
>NW_024014796.1:0-524 GCF_000499745.2 Eimeria mitis
TGTATAATTCACATGTGACAAGCGCCCTGGCGTTTGGCTACAGAAACAAAAGCAGATGTTGTCTTCACAAATAGGGGCCGATGTTCCAAAAGCAGTTTCGGCAAGGGTTGCGGTAGCATGGGCGCATGTGTAATCTGATTTTCTTGCGTAGATGGTGAGTTCGATTATGCCTGCTGCTTGCTGCCAACTATACATCTCATTTGATCTTGTCCTCGATTCGTTTGGGGTGCAAGAAAAACAAATGATTTATTCGTGATACGTGGCAATGATCAAAAAGATTGTATGTGTTCTACAACGTAAAAACAGTTGAACGTATGATGGGAGTAGTTTTAGCCTGCCACAGGTAATTCCCCAAGGCTTGACAGAAACCATCACAAAATACAGGTTGTACGTTCGACACATCCGATAAAGCAGGACTGCACCCGATTTCGAGCTTTTGGACATTTCGTGTGGTGACAAGAGCATGCAGATGCTTACATCTTTTGGAAGGAACTCAGTGACATGGCGAACTGAAAAACTGCATA
>NW_024014797.1:0-524 GCF_000499745.2 Eimeria mitis
CTCAGGGCAATCACTCTCTACCTTGCTCCTAGGCTATCGCAACTGGTGGTCAATGTAGTGTCTATGCACTACATTGAGCGCCTGCCTGCCTGCGGTCCGCGGTGGTCATATTGCGGTCGATATGAAGAGGTGTCCTGGGCTAGCACCAGAAAGTCCTGATAAATTTTGGCTCCTCTCACTAGTGGCTCTTTTCCGGTAATTGTGGAGCTTCGAGAGGTAAGGGGAATAGGAGTGCCACTCCTCCTGCTGCGCGTGAATTCGAGCAGGATATGAAATGCTCATTTTGCTCTGTTATGCATAACAACTTAAATCCTATTATATTCTCCAACTGATAGTAAACTCACTACTAAGTCAACTGAAGCTTCCGTCTATATCCGGTGGGGGGACGGAAGATCCTGTCAGAACTCGGTTTGTCTGAGAGTGCTGCACAGCTTTTGCTGCTGGCACCGTGGATAAAGAAGGATATGTTCTTTTACTAAAGGGCCTATCTGTGGTTACCAAGAAGAGATGGGCACCCAGTTCAT
>NW_024014798.1:0-524 GCF_000499745.2 Eimeria mitis
CACCAAAGAGGAGACAGTATCTAGAAGGTTAAGAAAAGGAGAGGAAGCAGAGCCGGTGGCTGCATGCGTGCTGCTGGCATTTGCATTAGCCTTTCTTAGTGCATCTCGTGGGTCTCAGCAACAGACAGAGCAGCAGTTGCTGCTGCTGCTGCTGCTGCTGCTGCTGCTCTTGTTAAGGTGTTGCTGTTGCTGCTCTCTCTAAAAGGAGCTGGGATGAAGACAGTCGCAATTACTGTCTGTATTTCTGTGTATCTATCTATTTGTCTCTTTCTGTCTCTCTCTTTTTGTGCCTGCATCTGTATCTCTATATGTTTCTCTATTTGTATGTTTGTCTATCAAGCACTCCTGTATACCACGCAGCTAATGCAAAGCCTCTAAACCCTAAACCCTAAACCCTAAACCCTAAACCCCTAAACCCTAAACCCTCCTATTAAAGGGGGAGAAGCGCCCTCTATATAAGGCTGTCTCTATAGGGTTATACTGCAATCTCTTTATCTATTTGTTTATAAATTATATATTATATT
>NW_024014799.1:0-524 GCF_000499745.2 Eimeria mitis
GCAGCAGCAGCAGCAGGAGAGACAGCAGAGGAGACAGCAGGAGAGAGAGAAGAAGAAGAGACAGAAGAAGAGACAGCAGCAGCAGGAGAGACAGCAGAAGACGGAGAAGAAGAAAGAGAAGAGACAGAGGAGACAGCAGGAGAGACAGAGGAGACAGCAGGAGAGACAGAGGAAAGAGAAGAGGAGACAGCAGGAGAGACAGAAGAGAGAGAAGAGGAGACAGAAGAAGAAAGAGAAGAAGAAAGAGAAGAAGAAAGAGAAGAAGAGACAGAAGAGGAGACAGGAGAGACAGAGGAGGAGACAGGCGGAGCTGCGCCCCAGGAGGCAGCAGCCCCCAAGGGAGAAGCAAAACCCTCCGATCCACTATCTCCTCTTCCTGTCTCTCCTGCTGCTGCTGCTGCTGCTGCTGCTGCTGTTGCTGCTGTTGTTATTGCTGCTGCAGCAGGGTCATCGATGCGAGAAGGTCTACGGGGAGGAGAAGAAGAGACAGAGGCTGGGTTTGCTGCTGCTGCTGCTGCTGCTGC
>NW_024014800.1:0-524 GCF_000499745.2 Eimeria mitis
TGCATCTGCTCTTGAAGCACCGGCTGCTGCAGCTGCACCGGCTGCTGTTGCTGAGGTTGGAACCAATACTCCTGCTGATGTGACTGCTCCCAAAACAGGTGCTGAGGCCCTTGGTACGGATCACGCTGCTTATGCTGATGCTTAAAGTGCTCCTGCTGCTGCTGCGGGTGGCGCCATTCCCTAGGTGGTCCCAACTGCTGCCACTGTTGCATCTGCAGCAGGTGCACCTGTTGTTGCAACTGGCCCATCTGCCGTTGCAGGTCCCACAACTCCACTAAGATGCTTGGCACTGCACCTGTATCAGGGCGTCCAGCAGCATGCTGGAGAGGCCAGGGTGTTAGCTGTCCTGCTGCAGCATCGAGGTCTGGTAGCGTTCGCACTTGCGCTGAAGACAGTGGCGTGGGAGCCGGATATGAGGAGGGGCCGAGCTGCTCCGGCCCTGAAGGCGCTTCAAGTGGGGATGAACGGAGCAAAGGTGCAACGACTTCATCGTCTTGCTGCTGCTGCTCTTGCTGCTGTGGAGG
>NW_024014801.1:0-524 GCF_000499745.2 Eimeria mitis
GGCAGTAATGATGCCACTATCTATTGCCAGTCTATTCTATCGTAGGGTCTCTTCTTCCTCCTCTGAATCGGCGAACATTTCGCTGGAGTGTTCAGGGCTGAACGGTATGCGAGCTTTTTGGGGCACCGCCTCACCAACCAAGCGCACCAAACAGCGTCCTTATCAAACATTTCTGTAACGGCTCATCGCAGTGCTTGTTCTCTATCCCAGCAAGAATTTGTGCGGAGCTTCTCACTCAAGGGATGGCAGGACAGGATTCAACCTAAAGGGCCACTGAGTGTTCAACTGCTGTCCCAGTTGATCGTATGCATTGCATGCACGCATCCCAGCGCTGAGCTGAACGGCACATATTTTGTGTGCGGAGTAGTGTTCAGATTGCTCTGCTCTCGTTAAGGATATCAGAAGGAATGCGAGTTACCAATGTTGCTAGTATTCAAAAGCATGTTAGGCTGTGTCAAATAAAACGTTCCTCTTCCCCAGCTTCAATTCATCTGAGCATTCTGCTTGCGTAAATACTGAAATTG
>NW_024014802.1:0-524 GCF_000499745.2 Eimeria mitis
TATATATATGTGGAGAAAAATATAAATAAATATAAAATTAGTATTATGCTGGCCGCAGTTCTATGAATCTTTAAAAGGGGCCCCCCCACTTGGGGGGCCCCCTGGGGGCCTCCTGCATGGGGGCCCCCCTGGCTCGCGTGGGGGCCCCCTTTCTCTCTGTACCCTTTCTGAGTTGTACCCCTCTTGGGGGCCCCCATATGTGTTTACCTCTGTTCTTGGGGCCCCCCCATCAGCAGGGGGCCCCCCATCAACAGGGGCCCCCCCATCAGCAGGGGGCCCCCCATCAACAGGGGGCCCCCCACCAACAGGGGGCCCCCCCTCTGGGGCCCCCCTATCAACAGGTGGGGCCCCCTCTGGTGGCCCCCCATCAACGTGGGGGGCCCCCTCTGGGCCCCCCGCATCAGCAGGGGGGGCCCCCTCTGGGGGCCCCGCACCAGCAGCGGTGCCCCCCTCGGGGGGCCCCCCGTGAGGAACGGGGGCCCCCTCTGGGTGCCCCCGTTGCTGTGTGTGTGTGGTGTGTAGGG